>NW_017306705.1:672501-682435 GCF_000935625.1 Nanorana parkeri
CCCCCCGTAGTGATTATATTATATACCTCCAAAAGAAATGTGTCTGCACATGAATGACAAGACAACGTTGTCAGATTTTAAGTGGTGTAAGGATATGGTGCTATATTGACTTATGCATAAATCATGTATAAATAAAGTGTTTTTTTACTTTTTCCATTCACGGTCTGTTGTAACTTGTTTTGGTCAGCTCACTTAACAGTGGATGCGACCGTCCTTGATCCTTTTACCCCTTCTACCAACCCTGTCCCTCCCGGACAGATTATACCGCTGTACATTGGTTGCCCAGTCATGTGCTCTGTCTAGCCAAGTTTCTGCCATACTTGCCATCTGGAAAGCTGTAAACTAAAGAGCGGGGTCTGGGAACCCAATAACTCCTCTGAGCTTAGGCTGTAGTAGAATATCCCTACTAATTCTCTTAGACTTCCCTTGTCAGACAAGATGGTATGGAAGAATTGTTTTGGAATCTGGATTGGCAGGGTTTGTAAGAGATATAAAAGGCAAGGCATCGCATTTATTTTGATGACATTACAGCTTCCAAACCACAAGGTAGCAAGATTCTTCCACTGTTATAGGTCAGAGCGCAGAGACCAGGCAGACAGAAGGAATTTCAGTTTGAATATTTGGTTGGGGTCTGCAGGTATATACATGCCAAGGTAGTAGATAGCCTGAGTCACCCATTTGAATGGGAGGTTAGAGCCAAAAGAATGTGTCACAGGGGAAGGCAGAGAGACATTTAGTGCTTCAGACTTCTGAAGGTTAACCCTAAAGTTGGATAGAGAACTGTACCGTAGCAGAACTGGGAGAGTGGTCCATGGACTAGCAATATAGAAGAGGAAGTCATCACCATAGGTTTTTACCCTGTATGCCCCCTATAGCAGGGATACTTTTATTATTTATATGTTAAAGGTACGGTTCAAGTGTAAGGACAAATATTATTGGGGATAGGGGCAACCCTATTTTGTGCCATTGGTGAAGGAGGAGGGGCAAGAATTAAGTCCATTGATCCTCACTGAAGGCTGATGGTGCAGAATACAATTTAGGAATGCATAGGTAATTGAACTCCAATGTGGGACAAGGTTTAATCTAGAAAATACCTTGCCATCCTATCAAAGACCTTTTCTGTGTTGAGAGATAGAAACAGCATGGTGTGGATGGTGTTGTTTCACCTTTCTCAGAATGGCATGAAGTCTAAGAAAAGCTTGAGGCCACAATTTAGTAAGGAGATCGGCCTATATTTGGCACGCTAAAGAGGGCATTTTCCTTGTTTGGGAATTACCGAGATGTTAGCCAAGAATAGCTCTGGGGAGTGAATGCACCTCTGTGAGGGCATTAACCTCCCTGGCGGTATGATTATTCAGGATAGCTCTGGGGAGTGAATGCACCTCTGTGAGGGCATTAACCTTCCTGGCGGTATGATTATTCAGGATTTTAGCATCCCAAAGCGGTACATTGTTTTTCATGGAAATTTGTTGTTTTATATTGTAGGCCTGTAATTCTTAGTAAATCTTAGGACTAACTCACCTAAATCTGTCCAAACAAGAGTCCAGTAGACATCAACTTTTCCCTTTTGAATTTCCCGCCGGCTGTGGCGCCCGAAAACGAAACTAAAAGTCAGATGCCGGCATTGGCCGGCCGCGTACAGCAGAGGACACCGCGGGCTCGCAGGGACAAGATAAGTGACACTTTTCTGTGCATTCCCGAGTCTGTCTCAGGGTTACCGCTCTTGGTACTGAAAATTAACCCCGAGCCAGACTCGGGAATACCGCCAGGGAGGTTAAAGGCTTCTAAAAAGTGAGGGGAGAGTTGTGGCAAAACAAGACTTGTAATTAGTGATGGGCCAAACAGACTCGAGTTCAGGTTCCAATTCAAACTTTAGAAAGTTTGAACCCGAACCCAATGCAAGCCAATGGGGGTAGAACTTTCAAAAACAACTGTCCCCTTTAGGAGGGCTTACAGTATCTCACAGAAGTGAGTACACCCCTCACATTTTTGTAAATATTTTATTATATCATTTCATGTGATGACACAGAAGAAATTACACTTTGCTACAATGTAAAGTAGTGAGTGTACAGCTTGTATATCAGTGTACATTTGCTGTCCCCTCAAAATAACTCAACACACAGCCATTAATGTCTAAACTGCTGGCAACAAAAGTGAAAAATGTACACTGATATGCAAGCTCTACACTCACTACCTTTCTTAATTTGTTCTGTGTTGTCACATGAAATTATATAATAAAAATATTTACAAAAATGTGAGGAGTGTACTCACTTCTGTGAGATACTGTATATAATATAATCACATAGTCAATTAAAGAACTTACATTGTATTTTATAATTTAGTAGAATCTTCATGGTAATGTCAGCGTTCATCTGAAATGTAAATTGGACCACCCTTGGTTTTTTTTTTTAGAAATCTCCTAATTTCATTTATTGTTTAAAAGAAACACAGAGTTCTGATGGAGGACTGAAGGGTACAGACGTGACAAACTAGGAATTTTAGGTACCAAGGTCACTGTCACATAAAATGCTTTAAAATTTATTGTGTAACATGAGATTATCAGACTAGGGTCTCCACAGTTCAGGGACATGTAGATAGTTGGCGGCAGATGGACAGATAAGTAACCTATTATGCAGGAAAAGAAGGACCACACTTACTCCAGGCACATGTCAAGAGTGTATCTGAATAATGAGGCTGGGCCCTCAAGGGATAAAGCTTGGTGGACTCCAGTATGGGAGATCAGCTTTCTCAAGGCTATGGAAGAACACAGAAATTCATAACTTGCCAAAAGTTTTGATTATCTGCTTTAGTAGACCACAGGGTTACATACGGCTTGACTTAAAATGAGCAGTAATCTGACAATAACTCTTGCTTAGACACACAGCAGCATCTGCTTTACACATGACATCCATTTCACTTGCATACTGCGTCATTAAAAGATGTTCTTTTAGGTAGTGCAGGTTTCCTAATTTATGAAACAAATAAATATCCCTTACTTACTTAAAGGAAACATCTTCTAGGAAAAATATCCTGCCTACTACCCGGGTACAGCTCAAACATCAGATATACACAAGGAAAAATTGATGCAAAAGTACTTACAGCTCCGGCATACACCTTGAGAAGTGTAACAAAAAAACTTATTTCACATTGCTCTTTTACTTACAAGGAAGGATACCCATGGGAGAAGAACATTTGTCCAGTGGCCCCCAACTGAATTGAGTTGGAGACCCCTGCCATAGAGCCTCCAAAGCCCAGTTAATGGCCAGAGACTCCTTGCTTCACAGTACTAAAAAGAGACCACTAAGTTCTCCTCTCCATTTACAACTTGGGAAAGGACAGCATCCAGTCTTACACTTGAGACATTGGCCTGGCCTACACATTTTTTGTTAAAACCTGGGGCTACCAGCACTGGCTGTCTATACAGAGCCTGCTGCAAACTTTGACAAGCTTCTTCAGCCTTTGGGCTACATTTCATGCCTATGGCCTTTGTTCAGGTGAGTTAAGGGTGATGCTACAGTGGCAAAATTTGGGATGGACCTACAATAGTACCCAATACTACCCAGGAAGGTTCTAACTTATTTCTTGGTAACAGGAGAAGGCCACATCCCGATTTCTTCTACCTTATGAATTTGGAATTTGATTAATCCCCACCTAATGGTGCAGCCAAGATTCTGGATCTCTTCTAAGCTTTTTGCACATTTATTTAAGGTTTGGTGATAAGCTCCCTTTCAATGTAATTCAGGGCGGCCTGCACTTTAGGGAAGTGAAATGTTCTGTCTGTGCAAAAATAACTACATCATCTAGATCAGGTCGATCGCGATCTACCAGTCGATCGCATAATGATCACTGGTAGTTTTCTAAATGAATGGGAAGCCTCTGTGCTTTCCATTCATTTAGAACAGAGGCTGCAGAAAAAGAGATTGAGGACTTTGTGTCCTTTAATTTCCTTTTCTATTTTAAAAGGGAAATATCAGGGGGCTGTTTAGACCCCCTAACTGCGGGAGGACAGGACGTCGGGGCCTCTAGGACGCACTGGAATGTAAGCCGGCTGACTCACTGCGTTCAGGGGCGGGAGGGGGTTGAATTGAAGTCAATGGCACCGCAGCCATGCCCCCCGCCTACAGTGCGATTGCCCGCACCCGGAAAGCAGGCACATTAGTGCCTGCATTCCAACCCAGTGCGATCTGCAAAAATAGATTGCAGCATTTTTGCGGATCGCACTGGACTGGAACGCAGGCACTAATGTGCCTGGGTTCCGGGTGCAGGTGATCACACTGTGGGCGAGGGGCTTGCCTGCGGTGCCATTGACTTCAATGCACCGCCACGCCCCCTCCCGCCCCTGAATGCAGGTGTTTTTTCGTTGGTAGATCTCATTGAGCTCGTCATTTGAAAAGTAGATCTCCAGGCGAAAAATTGTGGGCGCCCCTGATCTAAATAGTCCACTGTGAAGCACTGATCAGGTCTAAGATCTTTGTCCTTCATTCGCTGAAAAGAAAGTCATGGAGCACAAGGAAGAAAGGGAATCGTGCGGAGGGACAGCATGACAGGGGGAGAAGGGGAGACAGGCAGATGAGGGGTTAATGGAAAAAAGGAATGGAAACAAGGAAGAAGGGGTCTCTTACCTGATTGGAGACTAGTGGGAGAGGGCGGGATTTCCAAGAGTGGGGATCCTGGGTGCAGTCAGGAAGCGTCCAGTTGCTGAATCTTTCACCAGGAGAAGGTAATTCCTGCCCATCCGCCCTAAGTTGATGCTAATTTCTGTTGTTTTCATTTTATGCGTGCCTTTTTGTTTTTCTGTTTTAGGTTCCAGTTGGCTCGTCACGGCAGTCGTGGGCGGTTTGGGATCCTTGAAGGTAGTAGGGATGCCATAGTTTTATGCAGAATATTTTGAAGACCCATCACAGGTGTGGGTGTCCATTAAATGGTGCTCAATGGTCGAGCACCTAATTTTGGGCTTGATGGGCGTACGGTTTAACAGAGAGATGTCCCCGAGGCGGTGGTGTTGCGGCTGGGGACCCATTACTTGGCATCTGAAGCCGTAGACACATTTGTTATGGGGCGGTGTTCCTTTTTGTTACTAAATGTGTCTTCAGGGACCCGGAAACCTGGGGTAAAACTGTTTTTGTTTACACTGCGTTCTGTTTTTGTTTATTGCAGAGAATATATGGCTTTATTTTTGTACTGACATTTTATATTTAATTAAAGAAAACAAGTGGCTGCTGTGGCCTTTAAACTGCATACAGGTCTGGCGTGTCTTATTTGGGAAACCAAGGGGGAATTTTTGGTGGGGGAGCAGGTCACAGTACGGAATGGGGTATGGCATTTAAGAACGGTATCCCTCTAAAGTACCCTTGTCATGTAGTGGGAGCTCCTTGGGCATTCAAGTATACTAAAACAAACCCTGTGGAGTCATGAAGGCCAACTTTACTTTTAAAGTGTAAAAAGACTCCAAAGGGATATAGGATAAAAGTAAAACAGGAATGGGAGCTAAAAAAATCCTAAGAAAATCTGTCTAACAGTAGTAGCATTTTAGTGTCTGTAGGTATTATGATAGGTGGTTCAAAGGGCTAATAAAAGTTTGTTACTGTCTTATGTTGGGTTGCAGGACACCCAAACAGGGGACTGGGCAAAAAGGGCATGCAGGGAATATCTCTGTCCCCACACAGGTGCAGGTCACGCTCAATACTTATCAGGGGATTTTTTTCCCCTGGATGATCTTGTGTTGTAGAACAGGTGGAACCCGATGTATACTAAGGATGAGCATACATGCACCAAAAAACAGAGGTTGAGAGGTAAAAAATCTGCAGAGATGCCTGTAATTGAAGAAGCAGTTTAAGGAAGCTTGTGCAACATCAATATGTATTGGTCATAAACATGTATGGTACACCATCTTTATTTGTTTACCTCTGTCAGGGGAAACTGACAATATCCCATAGTTTGTTACAAACCTGGCCGGACCCAATCTTTTAATTGGTTCATTAACCTGGGGCATTGGGTAAATGTCAAACTTCGACACCTTGTTCAGTTTCTGGAAGTCGTTGCAAAATCTCAAGTAACCAGTAGACTTGGGAACCTTGACTATAGAGCAACACCATTTACTTCAAGACTCTTCTATAACCCAAAGGTCTACGAATCTCTATACCTCCTCTGCCACTGCCTGTGTACAGACTTTCAGAATTTGATAGGGCTTAAAGGACATTTCCACCTTTGCGATTTGTATTTTTTATGGTAACGTAGAGGTGCAGGCGGGATGTATGTGTGTGTGCATTGTCAGGAATCACAGGGTTGTTTTTCATACTTTATGTAATAGACTCTTTCACAGGCCAGAGTCCTAGAATTAAAAATTCCCTCCACAGGATCCTCAATCCATCTCTACTGAGGGTCATGTTGTTATTTGTAAACTGCAATTAGCTGATTCCTCTCTGTTATGCTGACCCCTCCCCCCTCCTCATGAACAAGCACACACTCAGCTCTGGGGAGAGAGCAGAGATGAGTTATCATCACATCTCCTCATGGCTTTGTGTGTGTGTTTTGAAGATCTCCCCATAGCTCTGTGTGTGATATGAAGAATCTCCTGCACTTGTTGTGTCTCTTCTCTGTGTCACTGTGTTCTGTGTGTGTCTCCCAGATCTCTCCCTCTCCTGGGTCAGATTTACTCTCTGCTGCCCCAAGTCCAGGTTCCTCAATGTGCCCCCCCCCCTACCATGCAGTGCATATCTGCTCCAGATTTTGTCTGCTCCAATTTTGATAGATCCCCCACTGTGCTGTATCACCGGAGATGTGCCGGGTCCTCGAGGATGTGCGGGGTCACGGGGAATGTGCGGGGTTACCGTAGAAGTGCGGTGTCACCGGGGATGTGCGGTGTCACTGAGGATATGCGGGGTCACCAGAGAATTGCATTGTCACTGGAGAAGGGCGGTGTCATAAAAGATGCCCCCACAACATTTTTTTTTGGGGGAGGGCATGTTTATTGTGCAATACTGATCCCCCTCTTTCCAATTGATATTGCATTTGATAAAAATTTAATAAATACCTGCTTTTATTCAAAGGTGAGATGACAGGTCGTTGAGGAGATGAGAAGGGCGGTCCCAAACTCGTCTGCCAGACGAAAGCGCTGCTCTCCACAACCCCTGCTGGCTGGCTCCCGGAGAAAGATTCGCCCCTCACGGCTCCCTCTCTCCCTGATGTCACTTCCTCCCACTACAGCCACGGAGGAGAGAAACGGGAGGGAGGGAGAGTCGAGGGACAGGAAACAGCGCCACCCGTCGTCTGCTGCAAGAAATGAGAGTATGCAGCATTGTATGGTTTGAATTATGTGCCCGGGTGGGAGGTGGGCTCAGAACTGGGCACATGATTCCAAACCTGTACTGTCCGGGTGGCAACCCTATGATACACCTTGTAGTTCACCTCTTCTGCTTATTCTATTATCTCATAGGGCCCCTGCCACATGGGCAGAAACTTACAGGGAAACAGTCCCAATCCCTCTTAACGAATACGAACTCGAAACTAATGCAAGTCAATGTGGGTTGAACGTTCAAAAATGAATGTCCCCTTTAAGAGGGGTTATTTGCAAGTTATTGGCCATATAAGGTGTATGTGGGTCCAGGTACTGCCCTGGGGGACAGGAATCAATGACAAAAAAACAAATAAAAAATACCGTTTTTAAAGTAGCAGTGATTTTAACATCACTTAAAGGGTACACATAAAAATGAAAAATTCCTTCAAATATCGTGTCTGGGGGGGGGGGTCCCCTTAACCTGCATGTGAAGTGGTGGGTCTGTACGATGCATGGAACCTGCTGCAGCAAAACTGACATTTCTAAATAAAAAAATGAAATTACATTTTTTTTTTACTCTGAAAGTGTGCAGTTCCTCCTCCCAAACAATACCAGACCCTTTAGGTCTGGTAGAAATGTTAGGAGTCCCTTAACATTAAAAAAACAAAAACAAACTAGTCTTCCCCCTAAAAGTCATACCCGGCCCTTAAGGTCTGGTAGGAATATTTAGGAGGGACCCCATGTACACAAAAAAGTGTGTGGGGTTCCCCCTAAAGACATACCAGGCCCTTAAGGTCTGGTAGGAATATTTAGGAGGGACCCCATGTACACAAAAAAGTGTGTGGGGTTCCCCCTAAAGACATACCAGGCCCTTAAGGTCTGGTAGGAATATTTAGGAGGGACCCCATGTACACAAAAAAGTGTGTGGGGTTCCCCCTAAAGACATACCAGGCCCTTAAGGTCTGGTAGGAATAGTGAGGAGGGACCCCATTTACAAAAAAAAAAGTGTGTGGGGTTCCCCCTAAAGACATACCAGGCCCTTAAGGTCTTGTAGGAATTTTAAGGAGGAACCCCCCCCCCCAAAATGGGGGGAGGGAAACATGGGGCCCCCCTAAAATTCCATACCAGACCCTTGATCCGATTCTGGCAGGGCCGGAAAGGGGGGGACACGAGCGAGTACCCCCCCCTCCCTCCCACACCAGACGGCACTGGGAGGGTGTCCTCGTGCCAATGGGGACAAGGGCCTCGTCCCCACAACCCTGACCCGGTGGTTGTGGGGGTCTGCGGGCAAGGGAGCCTATTTGCATCGGGGTACCCCTCTAATTAAGGGGGCACCCAGATTCCGCCCCCCTCCATTGTGAATGAGTAAGGGGTACTTGTACCCCTACCCATTCACTAAAGGGTTAAATAAGTTAAAAGTTAAGAAGTTTAAAGTTCCCAGTTCCATGAGGGCCTTAAATATAGGGGGGGGGGAGCGGTTTGCAGCTCCCCATGGGGTTCACCTTGCTCCACTGAGTCCAAGACTGATTCAGGGTAGGATTCAGGATGGCAGACCAGGAGGTCAGCAGAAAACTCCAGTTCCCCATTATCTTCCAGGATGCATGTCTCATTACTGAGGAAACTGAATCTTCAGTCACTGGTTGTGCAGGTGTGCACAGAGTTTTGGTATGGGAACGAACTAGAGCTTAGGAGACAGAGGAGCTGCATCTGAGTGCAGCCAGAGATGGTGCGTGTGTGCACTGAGTTGTGCTTGAGTGCTGCCTGGGGGAGAAACTGACAAAGGTCTGAAGCCTGAGGCCAGAACAGTGGTGCTACAAGAAAAAGCCAGAAGGCAGGGGAAGCATTTGTTTTATATATGGAAGAAAGAAACTCAAAAACACCTGTGAGGGCAACCCTTTGAGCTCCATGCAAAATTTTGCCTCATGAGAAAAGTGAGGGATCAGCCCAGAACTACATAGGAGGAGCTTGTGAATGATCTCACGGCAGTTGGGACCACAGTCACCAAACAAACCATTGGTAACACAATACACCGCCATGGATTGAGATCCTGCAGCGCCGCAAGGTCCCCCTCCTCAAGAAGGCACATGTACAGGCCCGTCTGAAGTTTGCCAATGAACATCTAAATGATTCAGAGAAGGATTGAGAGAAAGTGCTGCGGTCAGATGAGACCAAAATTGAGCTCTTAAGCATTAACTCAACTCGCCGTGTTTGGAGGAAGAAAATTGCGGACTATGACCCTAAGGACACCATCCCTACAGTCAAGAATGGAGGTGGAAACATTATGCTTTGGGACTGTTTCTCTGCTAAAGGTACAGTCTGACTTTGCTGCATTGAGGGGCCAATGGACGGGGCCATGCATTGTAAAATCTTGGATGAGAACCTCCTTCCCTCAGCCAGAACACTGAAGATGGGTCGTGGATGGGTCTTTCAGCATGACAATTACCCAAAACATACCGCCGAGGCAACAAAGCAGTGGCTCAAGAAGAAGCACATTAACCACTTGCCGTACGCCCGTAGTAAAAAAACGGACGGACGGCACTGCAGGGCCGGCCTTAGGGGTGTGCGAGCCGTGCGGCCGCACAGGGCGCCATGGCAACAAGGGCGCCGTGCGGCCGTCACAGCTCGTCCTGTGGGCGGCTTCTCTCCCCCTCACCGCTG
>NW_017306705.1:682474-695226 GCF_000935625.1 Nanorana parkeri
GAGAGCAATCATTTTAGGGCCATCAATCACTGATAACACTAAACTGATGAGCGGTAACAGCTTTTAAAGCGTCGCCTATGGCCAATTTTGGGTATTATCGTTTTTTGAGGTTTTGCGCGCGCACGCAATTTTAAGGCTTGACATGTTTGGTGTCTTTTTATCCGACGTGATCCCGTCTTTTATATTTTACCAAAAAATCGGGTAATAATAAATGTTTTATCATTTAATATAGGGGAAACTGTTTTTTATAAAAAAAAATTCTGTAATTTTTCCCAAATATAGTAAAAAAATAAAAACCCCAGTGGTGAATAAATACCACCAAAAGCTCTATCTGTCCTCAAAAAAGGGTATAAAATTAATTTCAGTACAGCTTTGCATGACGGAATAAATGTCAGTCAAAGTACCGCAGCGCTGAATACTGAAAAATGGCGTGGATGGGAAGGGGGTTTAACACCGCGGATGTCAACTGGTTAAGGTCATGGAGTGGCCAGCCAGTCTCCAGACCTTAATCCTATAGAAAATGTATGGACTGACCGGAAACTTCAAGTTGCCTATCGACAGCCCAGAAACTTTAAGGATTTAGAGAAGATCTGTAAAGAAAAGTGGACCAAAATCCCTCCTGAGATGTGTGCAAACCTGGTAACCAACTACAAGAAACGTCTTACCTCTGTGCTTGCCAACAAGCATTTCTCCACCAAGTACTAAGTCATGTTTTGCTTGGGGATCAAATACTTATGCTACTCACTGAACTGCAACTCAATTTATAACATTTGTATCGTGTTTTTTCTGGATTTTTGGTTTATATTCTGTCTAGACATGTGCGCTTTGTTTCAGAAAGATTTGTTATTCAGAGACTTGGATGTATACCAATCTCTGAATGACAGAAATGATGAATGAAAAGGAATCCGAATTTCCGGAAACTAAAATTTCGGACAAAATTCGTTAGCGGTAGTCTGTACAAATTTTAGTTTGTGGACAGACAAGGAGCTCCCGAATGCTATGTGATATGTGACAGCTTAGAATGTCAAATGGGCGGAGTAAGCCCCGTGACGTAACAGCTCGCCCCGCCCATCTGTTTACATTTGGGCAGGAGGTGACATTATGCACGTTTTCGGCGGGTTTGGAATGGTCGTCGTGCGGCGGCGGGACTTTTTTTATTTCAGCGGGTCGGGGGCGGCGTGCATCATGATTGACGCTGGATTACATCAATGGAGCCATTTTTTTTTCAATTAAAGGATTTGTTTCTAAAAGTGTGGTTTCTTCATTTACATAGAATTTTAGCCCTTTAGTGAATAAGTAGGGGTACAAGTAACCTTTACTCATTCACATGGGGGGGGCGGCATCTGGGTGCCCCCTTAATTAAAGGGGTGCCCGTATAAATAAACCCACTGCCCGCAGACCCCCACAACTACCGGGTCAGGGTTGTGGGGAAGAGGCCCTTGTCCCCATTGGCATGGGGACACCCTCCCAATGCCAAGGGCACGTGGCCTGGTAAGGCGCAGGGAGGGTGGCGCGCTTGATCACCCCCCCTTTTCTGCCCTGCTGGGCCTGTGCTTGGATCAAGGGTCTGGTAGGAATTTTAGGGGAACCCCAATGCTTTTCTTAGCCTCAGTTCACACCATCGCAGTCAGTTCCAGACAAGACCATAGAAATACTGCCTGTCACATTTTGTCTACCTCAGCCAGCAGCGGCACATGAATAGAAGGGCAGCTGGCACTGGAGGAAGATACAGGGCTGTGGGGCTGCTCCCTCCCAGTCCCACCCCCCAACACAAGCCCGCGGCCAAACAAGGAGTTTGTGGATGCTCCCCCCCACCTGCACAGGGAGTTTGTGGATGTCCCCCCCTGGGATGCAACACTCTGCAGAGGTAACCTGTAACTGCCTCAGAGTGATGAGTGAAGTATATTTAACTGTAAATTGTATGTAAATAAAAGAATGACAGAGGAGAAAAATATTTTCTTTACAGAAATAAATATTGTTAAGCTGAAGATTGTATTAATTTTGTCTTTACATAATGTTCCAGGTGCCCAGTGTTGTGTAGTAATAGAACAGTACTGCATGCTCTGTGTTCTTCAATACCGTGCTCTGCATTCTTTAATACCGTGCTCTGCATTCTTTAATACAGTGCTCTGCATTCTTTAATACAGTGCTCTGCGTTCTTTAGTACCAGGCTCTGTGTTCTTTAATACCGAGCTTTGCATTCTTTCCCACCGTGCTTTGCGTTCTTTCCCACCGTGCTTTGCGTTCTTTCTCACCATGCTTTGCGTTCTTTCCCACCGTGCTCTGTGTTCTTTCCCACCGTGCTCTGTGTTCTTTACCACCGTGCTCTGCGTTCTTTAATAACGTGCTCTGCATTCTTTAGTACCATGCTCTGCGTTCTTTAGTACCGTGCTCTGCGTTCTTTAGTACCGTGCTCTGCGTTCTTTACCACGGTGCTCTGCGTTCTTTAATACCATGCTCTGCATTCTTTAATACCGTGTTCTGCGTTCTTTAATAACGTATTCTGCGTTCTTTAATACCATGCTGTGTTCTTTAATACCATGCTCTGTGTTCTTTAATACCATGCTCTGTGTTCTTTAATACCATGCTCTGTGTTCTTTAATACCATGCTCTGTGTTTGTTAATACCGTGCTCTGTGTTCTTTAATACCATGCCCTGCGTTCTTTACTACCTTGCTCTGCGTTCTTTACTTCTGAGCTCTGCGTTATTTAATCTTTGTGTGATCTCACCTATGAAAACCCTTTCTGAGTGTCATCTGCACCATGTGTATAGTTCCATGTATAGCAATCAGCAGGGCCGAAGCTATGAGGGGCCTCTCTGCGCATGTAGAGAGTGGCACTTTATGAGGCTATTTCAAGCCTTCCTTCTGCTCCGCAGCATTCAGAAAAGCCCAGCTGAACCACAGATGAGGCTTGAATGAACCTCCATGGTGGATCAATGTCTTTAGATCCACTTCTGTGCTCACTACTTTTGGTGTGTCGGCGCCGCTCCTGATCCACCATGGAGGTGAGGTTTAAAATCTCTTCATTCAGGTCTTTCTTCTATGAAAGATTAGAAGGGGCAATGCTGTGAAAAAAGAAGTGATCCCACAAGTGGCTCTTTATTTCACAAAGCAGCACTGAAGAATGAGGTGATTTAAAGCCTCACCTCTGTGGTGGATCAGGAGGGGCGCCGCCGTGAAAAAAGGAGAGCCCAGAAATGTGGGGTGGGGGTATGTGGATGAGATCTTCTCCCGGGGGGAGCAACTCTGAGTCTCTGCCCCGGGTGACGGAATGTCTAGCTCTGCCACTGCCTTCACCGTCAGCCCCCCAGCTCTCCTTTCACCCACTTCCAGCCCCACATTGCGCAGCGTGGAGGGGGGCGAGGGGTGCTGAGGGGGACCAGTAAGATTTGTTCTTGGTGCCCCCCACACTGGAGGTGGCATGGCTCTTTCCACACAGACCTCACAGCAGGCGACCAAGTCTGCCTGTATACAGCGCATCTCACATTGCACAGCATTCCATCGGCCAGCACAGATCTCCACTGCCTGCACATCACCCCTGCTGATCCTCCTCATCTGCACCTTTGATCCTCCACATCTGACCCTCTGATCCTCCTCATATGCCTCTCTGATCTGCCACATCTGCCTCTCTGATCCTCCACATATGCCCCTCTGATCCTCCTCATCTGCCCCTCTGATCCTCCACATCTGCCCCTCTGATCCTCCACATCTGCCCCTCTGATCCTCCACATCTGCCCCTCTGATCCTCCTCATATGCCTCTCTGATCCTCCTCATCTGCCCCTCTGATCCTCCTCAAGCTCTGTGTTCTTTAATACCATGCTCTGTGTTCTTTAATACCATGCTCTGTGTTTGTTAATACCGTGCTCTGTGTTCTTTAATACCATGCCCTGCGTTCTTTACTACCTTGCTCTGCGTTCTTTACTTCTGAGCTCTGCGTTATTTAATCTTTGTGTGATCTCACCTATGAAAACCCTTTCTGAGTGTCATCTGCACCATGTGTATAGTTCCATGTATAGCAATCAGCAGGGCCGAAGCTATGAGGGGCCTCTCTGCGCATGTAGAGAGTGGCACTTTATGAGGCTATTTCAAGCCTTCCTTCTGCTCCGCAGCATTCAGAAAAGCCCAGCTGAACCACAGATGAGGCTTGAATGAACCTCCATGGTGGATCAATGTCTTTAGATCCACTTCTGTGCTCACTACTTTTGGTGTGTCGGCGCCGCTCCTGATCCACCATGGAGGTGAGGTTTAAAATCTCTTCATTCAGGTCTTTCTTCTATGAAAGATTAGAAGGGGCAATGCTGTGAAAAAAGAAGTGATCCCACAAGTGGCTCTTTATTTCACAAAGCAGCACTGAAGAATGAGGTGATTTAAAGCCTCACCTCTGTGGTGGATCAGGAGGGGCGCCGCCGTGAAAAAAGGAGAGCCCAGAAATGTGGGGTGGGGGTATGTGGATGAGATCTTCTCCCGGGGGGAGCAACTCTGAGTCTCTGCCCCGGGTGACGGAATGTCTAGCTCTGCCACTGCCTTCACCGTCAGCCCCCCAGCTCTCCTTTCACCCACTTCCAGCCCCACATTGCGCAGCGTGGAGGGGGGCGAGGGGTGCTGAGGGGGACCAGTAAGATTTGTTCTTGGTGCCCCCCACACTGGAGGTGGCATGGCTCTTTCCACACAGACCTCACAGCAGGCGACCAAGTCTGCCTGTATACAGCGCATCTCACATTGCACAGCATTCCATCGGCCAGCACAGATCTCCACTGCCTGCACATCACCCCTGCTGATCCTCCTCATCTGCACCTTTGATCCTCCACATCTGACCCTCTGATCCTCCTCATATGCCTCTCTGATCTGCCACATCTGCCTCTCTGATCCTCCACATATGCCCCTCTGATCCTCCTCATCTGCCCCTCTGATCCTCCACATCTGCCCCTCTGATCCTCCACATCTGCTTCTCCGATCCTCCTCATCTGCTTCTCCGATCCTCCTCATCTGCCGTTTTGATCCTCCACATTTGCCCTTCTAAACCTCTGCATCTTCCCCTCTGATTCTCCGCATCTACCCAGCTGATCCTTCTCATCTGCCCCTCTGATCCTCCACGTCTACCCCTCAGATCCTCCTCATCTGCCCCTCTGATCCTCCACGTCTACCCCTCAGATCCTCCTCATCTGCACCTCAGATCCTCCTCATCTGCCCCTCTGATGCTCCACATCTGCTCTGCTTATCTCTGCATCTGCTCCTCTAATACTTCACACGTGCTCCGTGAGACTCTCTGCATCTGCCCCTACTTAGAAGGTTTGTATCTGCCCCTGCTGAGACCCTCCATCCGAGACATCAGGCCGGCACCTAGAGCAGAGCAGCAGCACAGAGTATGTAGCAAATTCATTTACTAATTTGTATTGCTGTATAATGTATTGCTGGGATTTGTAGCCCTCTATAGCTGATGGTATTATTCTGCATTGCTGTATAATGTATTGCCGGGATTTGTAGTCCTCTATAGCTGGTGGTAATTGGCACAATTGAAGAATCTCAGTCTAATTATCCAAACCAGAAAAATTCTGCCAATGAGCTCAATTTTCAAATTGCCTATATTGGTGTAGACCTGGTGGTTCTAATTTTTCTAAAGATTCCCCTACAATTCACTTTTTAGTGAATAGACCTGCTATTTTGAAAATAGTGAGAAATAATTTCTGTAACAGTAAGAGCGGTTAAGGTCTGGAACTCACTGCCATCGGCAGTGATTTCAGCTAAGAGTGTAGATTTGTTCAAGAAACGTTTGGACAATCTTGAGGGACCATAAAATCCAGGGATACCAGTATCCCTAAGAATGAGATGATGCGTGGACCTATATGGGTTGGACTTGATGGACGTATGTCTTTATTCAACCCCAAATACTATGTAACTATGTAACAAAATAATTTATA
Organism: Nanorana parkeri; assembly: GCF_000935625.1. NCBI lineage: Eukaryota > Metazoa > Chordata > Amphibia > Anura > Dicroglossidae > Nanorana > Nanorana parkeri. Next base: position 688,395 of record NW_017306705.1, read on the forward strand.
TGTGGGTGGGCCTTGTGGATGAGTGAGGATTGTGGGTGGATGTGGCCTGTGTATTGGCGGAGCAAAAGGGGCCCTATAATCTCATATTGCCCGGGAGCCCCATGTGTTGTCAGTCCGCCCCTGCTCCCAGCCCCCCACTATATAAGGCTGCTTACACTGCAGCCTTATGTAGTGTGTTGCTGGAGTTAAATATAGTGAGGGGAATTTATCAAAACTGAAGCAGACAGAATCTGGAGCAGTTGCCCATGGCAACCAATCAGCATCTCGCTCAATTTGCTCAGGTAACATTTGAAAATGAGACAGAGAAGCTGTTTGGTTGCAGTGCAAATCTGCTCCAGTTTTGATAAATTCCTCCCAGTGTGTTGCTGTCAGTGTAGTGTAGTGCATTGTAGTGTAGGGAAAGTTAACTGTTGTCAGTGTATTGAAGTGTCAGTGCTTTATACAGCATATTAGTGCTGCACTGTATATAGTATTTTCTGAAACCCAGCAATAAGCTATTGAAGTGCGATCTGCACTTCAATAGCTTTTTTCAAGTGTGAAGGGATACTATGGGTCTTTTGGACCCCCAGTATCACCTTAAAGAGTACCTGTCACCACCACTATGCTATCACATGGGGGCCTGTATGCCCCCCTATGTGGTAGCAATTAAAGTAAAGTTAAAAAAACAAGTTTTTAAATTTAATATTAAATAAAATAAATGTAAACATTTTTTTTAAGTCCCCCGCGAGCATGCACGTCTTCACGTAAACAGACATCGGGTGCACCTACGTATGAAAACGACGATCGCGCTACACATGTTGGGTATCACCGCACACGCCGGAGTGAGAGCAATAATTCTAGGGCCAATATTTACGCGTATTTCTAAACCAGGGGTCTCAAACTCAATTCCGTCGAGGGCCACTCGACAAAAATGTTTCTCCCATGGGGGCCGCTCGCCAAATTTCAAACTTTAAAGGAGAACTATGAGGTGAATGATTTTCACTCAGCCTCATAGTTCGAGCCGACGTGTGACAATGAAACTGTCACACGTCGACTCAATAGATCGGCTACCTGCAGGGATCCCCCTCCGATCCTCCAGCGCTGACTGGAGGAATGAACGGGGGAGGGGGCGGGTACAGCTGGCTCTGCCTCTAGATAGGCAGAGGCAGCTGTCACTCACGCAGCTGGGGGATCTCGACAGTAATGTCGAGATCCGTCTCGGCAGTGGCGGTCTCAGTATACCACGAGCTGTAGCTCCCGGTATACTGAGCTTTGGGTCATGGGAGGACGCTAGTTTATGTCCTCCCGTGACCCTGAGGAGAACTCAGAGAAAAGCACTTATCCCCAAGGCTGTAACTATATGCGATATGGTACTACGGACCCCAATACACACAATAAGGCCCCATTAATATCTGTAGGTTTAGATGCAATTAGGGATTCCTGCGTCAGAAACTTGCGTTTTCCTGCACCAGGAATCCCTAATCTGATGTTTACACGCGGCCGCTGTCATCCATTCAAGTTAATGATCAGGTGACAGAAGTTGCATGTAAATGCCTGCATACCGCATGTAATGATATGTGATATTACATGCGGTTAGAAAACACTCTCGAACTTCCGGTTCCGGCGCCTAATGAGGTAGACGAGCGGCCCCGAGCTCCGTCCCGTTACCTCGATCCGCCTTCGTCCCGGAGCACCATCCGACCACAGCTGACAGCCAGTTCAGCCCCGATACTCACCCGACCATGGATCGCTATCTCGATCGCCAGCCGAAGGCCCGCAGGTCACTAACGAACCCTCTCTCAGATGACAGTGCCACATCCAACATGGCGCCTGAGATGATGCAGCAGGAAGACACACACGAGGCTGCATTACATTACAGCTACCACCAACGCTCCCAGCCCTGGATTACAGGCAAATAGCAGCTGAAGTCACTAAATGCCTGAAAGCTGATATGGTGGCCATAATTGCTGACACTTTACAGCTCCACATGGGTAAATTGAATGCCACCCTAGAGGCCCAGGCGCAACGCATGCAAGTCGTGGAACAGCGGGTAAGCGAATTGGAAGACCATGCAGTCGATTCGCAGCGCAATAATACAGCTATCACTACCCAACTACATGCGTTACAAGATAAGGTGGAGGACTTAGAGAATAGATCGCGCCGTAATAATCTGAGAATCATTGGCATCCCAGAAGCGGTGAAACCTATTGATTTGCGTCACTATTGCTCTACAATAATACCCAAAGCTTTGTGCCTAACTGACCTTTGCAGGGTGGAAAGGGCGCACAGACTGGGACCACCCAGAGATGATAACAAGCCGAGGCCAGTCATAGTACGTTATCTAGACTATTATGACAAGCAATCTATCTTCCAAGCATATCGCACGCAACGCAACCTGGTAGTGGATGGCCTGCGACTACTCCTATTTGCGGATTACTCTGCTGCAACGACCAAAGTAAGGAAAACGTTTCATGACGTATGCCAGGCGTTGGTTCACAAACGTATTAAGTTTGCTTTGCAATACCCTGCAATACTACGCTTCAATACCACTGACGGCAAGGCTTGGAGTTTCACCTCAGCCACTCAAGCTCAGAGATTCCTGGGATGCGCCAACATCCTCTTCCCTGATGAAAAGTCCTCCAAGGAAGAAAAAAGCATGATCAATTCCTAGCTGCACGGCGGCTATTTCTTTCTTTACTGGCTGGTGCTAAACTGCACCTGGTGCTCTGGATACAAACGCTTACCTGCACACCTTGCACTGTTCCCTACTTTTTACTTGAAAGGCTTACACTATACACCTGTATAAACATGAGTAGGGGGATGAGGGTACGGGCTCCTCCTTCCTGGACTCTGTCTCCTTACCCTCCTTAAAGGAGGAAGATCTTGCCTCCCTCAACCGCGACATATCGCCTCTAGAAATAGAAGAGGTCATCAAACATTCCCCATGTGCTAAGGCCCCAGGGCCTGATGGATTCTCTGTGGAATTCTATCGTATGCTCTCCCCTGACATTAGCCCAGTATTGGGGTCCCTCTACCAAGATATCCTCAACAACCAATCTTACCCTTCCACTTTTAACGAGGCCTACATACGACCATTACCCAAAAAGGGTAAGGACCCGCTTCACCCTGGCTCCTACCGCCCAATATCATTATTGAATTTAGATTCTAAGATGTTATCTAAAATCTTAGCAAACAGGCTGGCTGCCGTGCTCCCGAAGCCCATCTCTCCCGATCAGGTGGGTTTTGTGTCAGGCAGGGCTGCGGTTACTAATGTACGCAAGATACTTCTAGCTCTCGAGAGTCACAGATTAGGTAAGTCTTCTTCGCACTCCATGGCACTATTGGCCTTGGATGCGGAGAAGGCTTTTGATAATGTTAATTGGAATTGGTTATACAAGGTAATGAGACGCATGGGTATCAATGGCACTTTTTTGAACTTTGTCAACACAATGTACTCCTCACCTATGGCCAGCATACTCACCTCTACAGCCATATCCCCGCCCTTCCGCCTTCACAAGGGAACAAGACAGGGATACCCGCTCTCTCCCCTTCTCTTCAACCTGGCTGTAGAACCACTCTTACGGTCTCTAGCCTCATCCACAATATTCTCAGGTCTCCGTGTAGGCACGGAAGATCTGAAAATTGCCCTGTTCGCGGATGACATTATTCTCCTTCTATCTGATCCCTCCACCCAAGTTCCCAAAATAATTGAACATATATCCCAGTTTGGCTCTTTTTCTAGACTAAAAATTAACTTCCATAAGAGTGAACTTTTGATGTTACCTCGCAGTGCCCCCCTAGACACCACCAAGTGGCCCAAAGACTGCACTATCACTCTCCAGAAAAGATCCATTACCTAATTAGGTATTTATATCTCAGGGAATGCAACAGACCTTTATCACCTCAATTACACTCCATTGTTTCAAAAGATCATTCAAGAACTCCATAGATGGCGAGACCTCCCACTTTCTACCCTTGGTAGATGTCACCTGCTTCGCATGATAATTTTTGCACGACTCCTGTATCCAATACAGACTATACCCCTCCTTTTAAAACATAAACACATTAGCACATTGCACACAGCCTTCTCTAAATTCATATGGAGGGGAAAACGCCCAAGGATAGCGCTCCATAAACTCCAATATCCCACACAATATTTGGGAGCCAATATCCCGAACATCAGAATGTACAATCTAGCAAGCCTGTTTAGACACGTTAGAGACTGGCTACATGACACTTCATACTTTACAAATACAACACTAGAATTACTTTCGGTAGCACCTTGGTCCCTATCTGGTATTATCCATACCCCTTGGAGAGCGCTTCCCCCGGCCATCAAGGGTAACATCTTATTACGTGACACGGTCCTCACTTGGAGGGAAGTTAGAAAAATTTTAAAGATCCCAGGGGTGGTCTCCCCTCTACTACCCTTTACATCCTTCCCGGCATTCCCCCCAGGCTGTGAATCCAAAGTCTTTCCTTAAATGGAAGGAAAAAGGCATTACCAAGATTGAAGACTTACTGACTTCCAGTGGCCTGTGTAAAACCTTTCAGGAACTGCAAAAAAGGCATCAAATTCCCGGTACTCACTTCCTCCAATACGCGCAAATCCAACATTTTATAAACAAAAATATACCACTGCCTTGGTCATGGCCCTCTACATGCCCCCTCCAGTCCCTGTTATCATCGCCAGAAGCGAAAATGCCCTTATCAACTATTGTCTGCACTATCCGGTCCACTGTCTATGTAAGCTCTCCTGGCGCTTATCCCAAGCATATAGTTAGATAGGCAAACTTTCTACAGATTCCACCGGAGGAAGCGGACAACCTGCTACTTTCCGGTTGGCTATTGGTCAGGAAAGCCATCGTCTGTGAAACATGGAGAGAGCTCCAATTTAAAATCATACACAGAGCGTATTATGCCTTCAACTTAAAATATAGGTCCACTCCCCCGGATTGACTGAACTCGTGTCCTAAATGCCAGGCCCCATCCCTGCCCTTGGAACATCTACTCTGGCTATGCCCCCATATACAACGATTTTGGGAACAAGTACTACTTTTCATGAATACACATTCAGGGGCACACCGACCCCGAGATCAGCCAATGTGCCTATTTAATGCCCCTGGAGCCTCGCGAGTACCGACAGCCAAATCTCTCTCCCGCTGGGAGCACTTATGCATCCTAGCAGCTAAAAAAGCCATATTAACAAACTGGCTGTCGACAAACTCCCCCTCATTGAAACTCCATACTGACCTACTTACCAAACTGATGCTACTAGATAAACTGGATGCCCATTATAATAAATCATCCACAGAAAAATTCGTCACCACCTGGACCTCATTTATAGTGTCAACCCTATCACCATCACAGCTGAAAGAGGTGATGACACTGTTCAAGGATACGGTTTGGTATCACACCACCAAACTAGATGGGTCCCCAGGTGCCCTAGATGTGCTTTAATGTCCTCTAATGTTCCCTTGTCTTGCTTTGAGGCCTCCTGTTGATCCTTCCTAGCAAGAATCTGAATCAAATTAGTCCCCTCTAGATTCTTGTAGTCCCATCCCAACCAATTCAAACTCAAAAATCCTGAGATGTCATTAGGTGAATGCGAGGCTCCCCCGCTAGTTTATCGCGAGTCAAACCCAGGTTACCCCAAACGAATGTCTTGTACACAACTGCTTTTGTTTATTGTGGTAATGTATATATATATACATACATACAGTGTGTATGTACAGTATATATATATAAAATCCCCAGTCCACAATATAATTCCCAGTGCCCCCAAACACCCCCCACATATAACAATATAATTCCCAGTCTTACCCCCCACTGCACACCCACCCGTAAGTTAAATACACAGCCCCCTCTCCGGCTTACCTTGTTGCAGGGAGGAGGCTGTGAGCTGCGTCACGATCACCGATCCGTTTATCTAGTGGCGATTAGTAATGTCTGCTGCAGACATTACTAATCTAATAAATCATTTCGGTCTGCATTTAGCGAAGACGCCGGCCGAAAGGATCCCAGTGCCGGCACAGAAGCAGCTATGCGGTCTGCATCCGACAGAGATGCAGACTGTGTAGCTGCTCCCGCAAGTCTGGTACGCGGTCCGTGACCGTGTACCAGACTTGTGAGCGGGCAGCAGGCCCTTAAGTTGAATTTGTATGTAAGTCGGAACAGGTAAATTTTTTAAGTGTAACTCCAGCCAAAAAAACATTTTTTAGTTTTGCATAGCATAGGGAAGGGTCAAGTTTGTTGTGCTGTCTGTTCCCGTTGTTCAGAAGATTATAATATAATAAAAACATTTATTTTTTTATTTAAAATGACACACCAAAAAAAGTTTTTTGTTATTTAACTTTTTATTAAAATTCTTTGATTTTTTCTTTTGTCTTTTTAATGTAATTTTTTTAAACTTTTTAAAATTTTTTGTATTTTAATGCTGGGAGCAATAGCCAGCCTGTTATTTGATATTTCAAGTTGCAATAGCCAATAGCAGGCTGGCTATTGCATCTGCCCACTGCCTGCTGTCAATCAGCAGAGGAGGGGCCTGAAGTTCTCTATCCGTTGGCCCGGGGGAAGAGAAGCGGACGGACTGGGGAAAGAGGAGCGGATGGACCCGAGAAGATGAGCGGACATACTGGCAGAAGAGGAGGTGCGGACGGACCGGAAGAAGAGGAGGAACTGTGCGGGACAGCAGTGGAGGTACAGGGGGCAGCGGAGGAATGCAGCGGTCTGTGTCCCTGCTGCCTCCGCCAACACAGGCGGGGAGAGCAGCGGGGATTTGAAGGGACACAGGCCGCTGCAGCCACAGTTCTCCTAAATGTGCTGGCGGCTGCCGGTACATTTAGGAGAACTG
>NW_017306705.1:697925-708522 GCF_000935625.1 Nanorana parkeri
TATATATATTTTTTTTTAATTTATAGCAACAAATGGCAAACGCACTAATTAATTCATAACTAGCTTTAGGGCTTGTTCACACCAAGTGCGTTCCAGGAGCAAAGCAGTTACAGACCAGATCAAAACTGCGTCCAATGTATTCCAATGGTAATTTGGGCTCTAGTTCACACCGCAGCGTTCAGTTCCAGAGCATCTACAAAAACTGCAGCAAAGCCCTATTTTACCTGCTCTGCTCTGGAACGCATGTGAACGCATCAAAAACGCATGCAAACGCCCTGTAACTGAAAGCCCATTTTAAACAAAAAAAGAAACCAAAACGGCCCGAAACGCATAAAAAACGAGGCAAAAAACGTGGTATAACACACTGCACTGCGTCTGCAGAAACTCATGCACATCTAGTCTGCATTTGGTGTGAACAAGCCCTTAAAGCAAGGTGCACATGGAAGGGCTTTACATAGAACAAAAAATTCACAGCACACTCACCAGCCATCCTCCAACAAAATACACTGTCTAACTATTAGGATTAAGGGCCCATTCACACCATATTTCCTGGAACGCACTGGATCGCATAAAGCATGCCTCCCATGTTCTAGGGTGGGAGGGGATGTGTCTGCTTTGCCATTGACAAATTTTTCAAAATCTTTCAAGATATGGTGGCCATTCTACTCCTTCTACTCCTGTTTTTGCTAGATACAACCTGGAGTTGTTGAGGGGTTCATTGTAGTCTCAACATCATCACTACATGGTATTCTGCTGATATATGCTGAATTTATGAGGTATACGTTTACAAAAAAGCCATATAAGACTATTCCTATTTCTATGTTTATGCCATCTAGTACAGGGCTTTTTTTGTCCTGATCACAATGTTGTGAACAATGTAACATGATATGCAGCCTTTTCTTCTGATTGTATGAAATGTTAATTATACCAATTGTTACTTCTTTATGACTATGTCTTGAGATGGCAAAACTAATGTACTAGGTTATAGTTACATAGTTAGGTTGAAAAAAGACACATGTCCATCGAGTTCAACCTATAGAGATATGAAAAAAAAAGCTTAAACTGAACGCTATGCCCACAATTACCCATTGTTGATCCAGAGGAAGGCAAAAAAAAAAAACCCTCTAAAGCATTGTTCAATTTGCTCCAAAAGGGGAAAAAAAATCCTTCCTGATCGAATAAGGCAATCGGATATTCCCTTGATCAACAATCTCTGATGCCTAATATACCTATAAGAACTCAATATCCAGTAATATTCTGTGCATTTAGGAATACATCCAGATTTGATTTAAAACAATTAACTGAACTAGCTAGAACTAGCTCCTGTGGGAGTCTATTCCACATTGTCACAGCTCTAACTGTGAAGAATACTTTCAGTATGCAATGTTAAACCTCTTTTCCTCCAGAAATAGAAAAAGAGTGCCCCCTTGTCCTTTGCAGTGACCTTAAAGTTAATAATTTGGCACCAAGCTCACTATATTGACCATTTATGTATTTATACAATTATACCCCTTTTAATACAATAAAGTATTTTGCTTGCTTTAGAAACTACAGCTTGACATTGCATGCTATTATTGAGTCTATGGTCTACCAGTGCACCCAGATCTTTCTCAATCATTGACTCCCCCAAACATACTCCCCCTAGAGCAGAGGTCTCAAACTCAATTTAGTCGGGGGCCACTGGATACATTTTTTAGTCCAGTGGGGGCCACTACCATATACGGTACCAGTTTTAATGTATGAACATGTTCCAAGCGGCATCTGTCACTGATTCAAATTAATGATCGGGTGACAGCTGCTACATGTAAACGCCTGCACACCACATGTAATCATATGTGAAAGGATTACATGCAGTTAGGAATCAATCACTATCCCTGGATACACAATTGTGTATCCAGGAATAGTGATTGTTTTTGTAACTGCATGTAATCATATCACATATGATTACTTGCGGTATGCAGGCATGTACATGCAGCAGCTGTCACCCAATAATAAACTTGATTGAGATTAACTTGGTTTGAGATTACCATCATCATTTCTAGTTTGGGATTCTACAATCTGTACCATAAAATTGTCATGCAATCAGTTTATAAATGTCCGCCCTTTTACTGTTCCAGCAGTGCCATTATGCCAGTTAATGTCAGGATAGTTAAAATCTCCCATTAATACTACTGTCCCCGTCCTTGCAGCCCTTTCTATCTGTGTAAGGAGCCGAGTCTCTATCTCTTCATTAACACTGGGGGGCCTTAACAAACTCCAACAATTACCTTTGCGTTATGCATACCAGCTCCACCCATAACACCTCATCACACTCACCATCAATACTGTCCTCTTTCACACTCACTTTTAGATCACTTCTCACATAGAGACAAACACTGCCAACTTTTCGTTTTATCCGGTCTCTCCAAAAGAGAGCATAGCCAGGAATATTTAAAGCCCAATCATGTGAAGAATCAAGCCAAGATTCAGCAATACCAATTATATCATAGTTCTCATGCACCAAATCTTCCAATTCTCCCATTTTGCTGTGCAGACTTCTGGCATTGGCGAACAAACACTTCAAGCCATTGTTTACATTTTACACTTGTAATTGCTGTATCTTTTGTTGCAGTACAATTAGTATTATAATCCCCAATGTTTGTTTGCAACATGGGAATCTCCTTATCCAGTTTGATTTCCCTCCCCCGTCTTCCCCTGTTCCATCCTCCATTATAGTTGGAACGCTGTATGACCTATCTCTCCCTCCCCCCACAATCCTAGTTTAAATAATCTAGTTCTTTAAATTGATTTTTAAGGATCCTCCATCTTCCATGTTTACTGTCATTGGTCCCAACGTGGACCAAGACAGCTAGGCCATGCCCAGCCTCTCCCAGTAATTTGTCCACCCGGTCCACCACATGCCAAACCCTGGTACCAGGGAGACAGCAAACCATCCGGTTGAGGCGATCCGGGCGAAACTATTCTATCAGTCCTCCGAATTATAGAATCCCCTATTACCACAACCTGTCTAGGCCTTCCTGCATTACCCTCACCACCTGGACTAGATGTGCTGCTCTCCCGGCTGTTAGGGGTAGCAGTGACATCTAGAGCTGCCAACTCTGAGTCTGCCAGCACATCTTCACCCAACGTAGCAAATTTGTTTGGGTGCACAAACACAGGACTGGCCTTCCTCTTCTGTGAGTCCCCGCCACTCCCTCAAATTGATTTTTAAGGATCCTCCATCTTCCATGTTTACTGTCATTGGTCCCAACGTGGACCAAGACAGCTAGGCCATGCCCAGCCTCTCCCAGTAATTTGTCCACCCGGTCCACCACATGCCAAACCCTGGTACCAGGGAGACAGCAAACCATCCGGTTGAGGCGATCCGGGCGAAACTATTCTATCAGTCCTCCGAATTATAGAATCCCCTATTACCACAACCTGTCTAGGCCTTCCTGCATTACCCTCACCACCTGGACTAGATGTGCTGCTCTCCCGGCTGTTAGGGGTAGCAGTGACATCTAGAGCTGCCAACTCTGAGTCTGCCAGCACATCTTCACCCAACGTAGCAAATTTGTTTGGGTGCACAAACACAGGACTGGCCTTCCTCTTCTGTGAGTCCCCGCCACTCCCTCTAGCTACAGTAACCCAGCTTCCTACCTGATTATCCTTACTTACCCTTCTACCCTCCACATCAACCCCATTAACTGCCTGCTTAGTGATCAGCAGATTCCTCTCAAGGTTGTCAAGTCTTCTCAGTGTTGCAGTTCGCTCTTCCAGATCTCTAATGTGAGCTTCCAGAAGTGCAACCTGCTCATCACATCTGTCACAGCGATATTCACCCTGGAGCTGTGGCTCCATTTGTGCATGCATATGGCACAGTGTGCACTGAACAAACCCTTCAACCATACTAACAAACATTCTCCCAGTTGCAATGTTTATATCATTTATATGAAAATAAAGATATTACTTACAGTTCAAGCCTCAATTATTTAACCCCTTCGTGACTGACGACGTACTGTCGGCTTTACAATAGAAGTGATTCTGGCGACTCAACTGTCGCCAGATTGCTTCTATAGTCCGGTAAACGGGCCAAGATCCCCGCCCGACACCCCCGCCATGTTTCCCAGGAGGACATGCCTCCGTTCGTCGATCCCCTCCCTGTTCTATGGGACCGGGAGCGATTGCAGATTGCATTATTTCTGGTCCCAGAGCTGTCAGTGCTGTGCTCCTGAAGCCCAGCTATAAGCTATTGAAGTGTGATCTGCACTTTAATAGCTTATTTCTAACTTTAATAGCTTATTTCTAGTGTAAAGGTGACACTGGGCATCACTTTAAAGAGTACCTGTCACCACCATTTGTTATCACACAGGGTGGGCTTGTAAGCCCCCCAATGTGATAGCAATCAAAGTAAAGTAAAAAAAAAATAACAGTTTTAAAAATGAAAGTTAAATATAATAAATCTAAAAATAAGTCCCCCGCCCCCGCGAGCAAGTGCGTCACCACGTAAACACGCTTTGGTTGCGCCTACGTATGAAATCGACGAACACATGTTGGGTATTGCCGCGCATCCCGGAGTGAGATTAATAATTCTAGGGTTAGTATTTTTGGGTATCTCTAAATTGATGACCTGTGGGGGCTTTTAAAGCGTCTATGAACTTTTTTGGGGTACTGAAGTTTGTCGCCACTTCACGTACGCACACAATTTTTAACCTGGGCATGTTGGGTATCTATTTACTCAGTGTAACCTCATCTTTTATATTTTATTTTAAAATTGGGTATTTTATTGTGTTTTGGGGTACATCTTACACTAAATTTTGGGGTTTGATAAGGAGTTGCGCTAATATCGTGCAACATAAAAATTTGCAACTGTCAACATTTTATTCTATAGGGTCTTGGCTTTCAGAAAATATATAATGAGTGGGGGTTTTAAGTCATTTCCAGGCCTAAAATGTGGAATATAACATGGGTGCAAAAAATGGAAAAAAAAGGCCTCAGTCATGAAGGGGTTAAACGCCAACTTTTGAATGCCACTTAGCTCACAGGCACTTTATTACAAACCCATTTTTCCAATTGTTTTTAAATTTATGCAGTTTAATGTCTCAATGTCTGATAATAAAGCGTAGAACAAAATAAACAATTGGACATCCAGAAGAAATCATGGAATTGTTTTCTTTAACAAAATGTTATCTATTTTTGACTCCTCAAAATCTGCCAAAAGACACCGCCTTTTGCAGATATAAAAGCCAAACACACTCGTAGCATTCATTCTACAATGGAAATCAAATGTTGTTTGCAAAGTTCTTCCGAAAACTGTTGCAAAAGTTTTCACAAATGTGTTGCACTTGTAGGTTGCTTTACTTTCACCCTTCTGTCCAGTTCATCCCAGCTCGATGGAGTTTAAGTCTGAAGACTGTGCTGGTCATTCCATGATTTGAAGCCTACTCTCATTTTTCTAAGGTAGTTCTGACACAGCCTGGAGGTATGTTTTGGGTTATCTTGCTGAAGGATGAACACCTGACCAACTAAGCATACACAAGAGAGTATTGCATGGCGCTGAAAAATGCTGTGGTAGTAGTTTTGCTTCAGGGTGTCACTCACTCTGTGCAAGTCGCTGACTCTGAATCCAGCAAAAGAGTCCCAGAAGATCACGCTTCCTCCTCCATGTTTGACAGTTGGTGATACACACCAGGGAACCATCCTTTTGCATAGTCAACGGCATACATAAATTCTGCGTGATGAACCGAAGATCTCAAATTTTGATTTCCATAAGACCTTTTTCCAGTTTTCAGTAGTCCACTGTAACATAGTATGTAAAATTAAATAAGGACCAAAGTCCATCCAGTTCAACCTATGTATGTGTGTGTGTTGTGTGTTGTGTGTGTTGTGTGTTGTGCAATTATCTTACTCTAACACTTCCCATATTCCTGTAGATTCTGCGAAAGAAGAAACTCATCCAGAAGATTCTTGAAGAACCCCCTCTCTTCTAACCTCTTGTTGTGTCCCTGGGTTCTCAATACAGTTTTAGGATTAAATAGTTTGTTCCTAATATTGGGGTCCACATTGATGATTTTGTAGACTGCATTAAGGTTACCTCTTTTTCTAAGGTAAATAAGTTTAGATATTGAATGCGGTCTTCATAACTCAGGCCTTCAATCCCTTTAATTAGTTTTGTAGCCCTTCTCTGAACTCTCTCCAGTTCCAGAACATCCCTCCTGAGAGTCGGGAACCAGAACTGTACCGCATACTCAAGGTGGGGCCCAACCAATGATTTATAAAGTGGAAATATTACTCTTTGATCCCTTGCTTCAATTCCTCTTTTAATACACGCCAGTATCTTGTTAGCTTTAATGGCTGCTTCTTGGCATTGCTTACTATTGCCAAATCTGTGATCTATGAGCACCCCCCGGTCTTTTTTTATGTCTGACTTCCCTAATTTAGCACCCCCAAGTAGTAGTTTGCGCACATGCTCTTTACTCCCATGTGCATAACCTTACATTTTTCAACATTAAATCACATTTGCCATCTTGTAGCCCATGCCTCAATTTTGCGGTTGTAGTGCAAATATCTCTTGTTCGGAATTTACTGCTCTGCAGAGTTTAGTATCATCCGCAAAAACTGAAACCAAGCTATTTAGTTCAATTTCTGTCGTTGATAAATAAGATGAAAAGGATTGGTCCCAGGACTGAATCCTGGGGCACCGCACCCTTGCCCAATTAGCGAATGACCCATTTATCACTACTCCCTGGGTCCGTTCTTACAGCCAATTTTGTCCCCAACTTCCATATATGTTCCATTTATATTTGCTGCCCAGTCGTGTGACCCATCCAGCGAGGTTTCTGCTATTCCCACTAGATCATATTCCTCTCCAAGTAGTAAGAATTCCAGCTCCTCCAATTTGTTTGCCAAGCTTCTAGCATTGGTGAACATGCATTTCAAGTTTCCACTTGTGTTAACTGTGTGTGTATGAATTGTGTATGATGATACCTGTAGTTCAGCAAGTCTCTATAGGAAACTTAGTGACGTGCCAGGGTGATCGCATCAAGTGTATAGGTTACAGTGTTAACAGGTTACTTGCGGTTGGAGTAGGAATGTCCCCTGGATCACTCTGTGTCCTGAGAAGTTTGAAGGCATCCACGGAAGCTGGCAGCAATATTTGGCAGCAGGGTGGCAGACTCTAGTGGCAGCAGGTCCATACAACAGAAGAGCACTCTCAGTCCCCAGGCGTGACAGCCGACGTGATGGGGAGAAGTCACAAGCCGCGCCGTGCGTGTACGGCCGCTGAGTCAGGTGCTGGAGTGATCCCAAGGGGAATCTACTACAGAAGTCAGCCCAGTTCTACAAAAAAACCTTTTTTCTACACCAGCTTTGCAGCCACTTGTTCAGCTCTCTAAGGCCCCATTCACACCTAGGCGTATTGTAATATGCGCGTCTGTCGCACGTTTTTTTACCGCGATTCACGGTAGAAAAGTTGCGCGACCGTCGCGCGATTCCGAAGGCTACTTGGCTGTATCCCAATGGAAAACGCCCTACAAAACGGCCCAAAGTAGTCCCGGGACCTTTTCAGGCGTGGGCCGTTTTGTAGGGCGTTAGGGACGGGCGGAAATACGGCAAGGTGGGAACGAGGGCATTGATTACAATGCAATTTATATTTTTGACCGTTTTGTAGAGCGTTCGTCGAGCGTAGAACGCGCTACAAAACGGTCAGGTGTGAACGAGGGCGAAGTTCTCGCTGCTGCTCTGGTGTGGCTCATGGTACAGGAAGTATTTATGAAAATACCGCTTGGAATGTACCTTGACAGCTGGGTCTTCCCACGCCCCACCCAATAATCTGTCCATCCGAACCCGAGCTCCCGGTAGACAACACACACAGATGACCCTGTCTGTTCGTTTAATAATAGAATCCCCTACCACCAGGATCTGTCTGTCTTTGCTTAAGCCCTTGCAACCCTGGCTGCTAAGGGAGTTATTCTGCTCCAGCAGTGCTACCCCTGATCTGATATACCCAATATCATGCAAACGGGCATACTTATTGGGGTGCAACACTTCAGGGCTAACCTCTCTAACGCTCTTCCCTCTACCCCGCCTTCTTACTGTTACCCAGCTTCCTACCTCCAGGTCCGGCTCCTCCATGTTACCACCCTCCTCTAAGCTGGACCCTGCCAGCACCTGTGCCGTCAGGTCCAAACTCTTCTTCATGTTATTAATGCTCCTCAGTGTTGCCAGTCGGTTCTCAAGATCCAGAATCTGGGCTTCCAGAGTGACCACTTGCTCACACTTTGCACAAAAGTATTTTCCCCTCGAACACTTGCTCAAGGCCTGTCTTCCTTTGCAAATTGCCTTTTTCTTGCCATATTGAGAGCAATATACTACTTCCTGCTGTACAATACTCTCCAAATATTGCTTAAAGCAGACCTTTACACTCAAAAATCTAATTCATCAATGCACCCCTCAATGTGTGATGCTTAATAATAACATAGACATAAAATACAATGATTTTGAAATACTTACACTTGCAGACAGGGGCGTAACTAGAAATCACAGGGCCCCATAGCAAAATTTTGTATGGGGCCTTGTGACTTCTAGTTATGCCCCTTGCAGAGCCCACTTGAGATCCCACGCAGCCCACCTGAGGGTGACCCTGCAGAGCCCACCATATGTTCTCTATGGTGGGCTCTGCAGGGTCATCCTCAGGTGGGCTGGTCACACTCCTTACCTGTCCGCCTCCTCTTCCTGCACGATCGCTGATGGGCCCCGCCTCCTCCTTCGTTGCTGGGCACGCCTCCTCCGTCGCCGGGCCCGCCTCCTTCTCCATCACCGGACCTGCCTCCTTCTCCGTCACCGGGCCCCGCTTCCTCCTCTGCTGCCGAACACGGGCCCCACCTCCTCCTCCTCCACTGCCGAGTCCAGCCTGCTCCACCGCCACTGCTGGCACTCACTAACTCCGCAGTGGCTGTGAGAAGAACACGCTGCTGCACAGATCATTGTCAGTGATCTGAACAGCAGCGCATTCTTCTCACAGCCGCCAGTTAAAGCCACCAGCATAAGATGCCATAGCGACCCAGGCTGCCCGCATGGCATCTGGCTGGGCCCCATAGTGGCAGCCTGTTGCTACGGCGATTGTTACACCACTGCTTGCAGAGCATTCACTTCCGCCTTTGAAAGTGCAAATTACTTCAATTTTCCAAAGCAATGCACACTGGGATTGCCTTGTCATCTTTCCGAGCATTGCTCGGAAATCTCATCTGCAATCTCATGAGATCTCAGAGAAAGGCATTTTCCTCCCCTGAGATGATGTGCATGGCCACATGCCCTAATCACATGTGCCAGTAATCTAGGAAGTCATAGGAGAGCTAGTAATCTGCCCTTAGTAAACATGGCCACTGTCAGAAGACTGGGGAAGAAAAGAGAAATAAGGTATGCAAACAATACAAAGCCTGCGGTTATCTAGAAGTGTGTGTATGTAGATTGTCGTTACTAAATATTTATAAAGATGTTTGTTGTCATTTTAAATATATGGGTAAAGGTCCGCTTTAAGAGGGTGTAGTAACACAGTCTGTTCCAAAACTGCTTTTAGGACCTCAGCCGGGTTAGCCCCCCCATATCAACATTTTTGAACAAAACATATGCAGTTGGTTAGATCTTTGTTAGATCAGGTTAGATCTCTGTTATAAGCTTCCAAAATAGCTAACTGTTTGGTCAATTTTTTGATAAGGGGGGGCTGATGACGGGTTAGCCCCCCCTGCATATAACTGTTAATATCTCTATTTCTGTGTGAGATCTAACGCAAACAACAGAGGTCTAACCTGATCTAACAAAGATCTAACCAACTGCATATGTTGTGTTCAAAAATGTTGATATGGGGGGCTAACCCGGCTGAGGTGCTTTTAGGCCTTGTTCACACCAAGTGCAGTGCAGATGCAGAGCAGAACAGTTTAAGAACGGATCAAAAATGCATCCAATGTATTCCAATGGTATTTTGGGCTCTACTTCACACCACAGAGTTCAGTTCCAGAGCATGTGGAAACACTGCAACAGGCATTATTTTTTCTGCTCTGGGATGCACCAAAACGCATGCAAACATCAAAAACATATGCAAACGCCCTGGAACGCAGTGAACTACACCTGAAAGCCCATTTTAAACTATAAAAAACGGACTGCAACGTGTCAAAATGCACTGCACTGCATATGCAGAGACTCATCCAGATCAGGTCTGGATTTGGTGTGAACAAGCCCACATACAGAAAGAGGGCTTGTGAGTAATTAAGAAAAGTTAGGACACCTGCAGGAATTGTTAGCATAAACTTTCAAGGATTACTTTACTTACATTGCTGCAGAACAACTGTGAGGTGTTAACCCATTACTTCTTCCCTGAAAATGCATTTTTGCAAAACTCTAAAGTCTACATTATTTTTCAGTTTTTGTTAACCTAAACTTCTCTTTTTTCTCTTGTATATATTGTATATATATTCTCTTGCATATAATATAATTTATTTATTTTTGAGTAAAATAGTACTGCTTTACATGTTGGCTTGTTACATGGGAATCTCCATTTCACCTGTCACTCAATAATTTCAGTATGGTTTACAGATTTAAAAAAAAAAAAATCCAACTGACC
>NW_017306705.1:708599-716332 GCF_000935625.1 Nanorana parkeri
AGTTGCCAGTGCGGATTAGGTCAAGCAACTATTGGAGCCACTGGGAGAGCCCAGTGGCTCCAATGCCCGATGTGAATAAGCCCCCCTGCCCGCACCCCCACAACCAATGCCTCAGGGCTTGTGGGGAAGATGCCCTAGTCCCCATCAGCAGCTCAGCCCCCAATCCTCCGCCCAATTATCTGAACTTGTCTCTGGTATCCCATCTATGGGGAACAGGAAAACCACCCTAACTCACTCTTTCTACTGCTCTGCATATCATTGCTGGTGGGGATATCACTAGGATTTTTTTTTTTTTTTTTTTTACTGGGGACAGTGAGGTTTTGTTTTAAAGCTTATGTACCATTTGCTAAGAATGCATAAATATTTCAATGTATATGTACGGCCACTCGCATGAAGTGGTTAAAATGATAATCAGATGTGTTTGTTAGGGATGGGCTCGATGTTCGAGGCGAACAACAGTTCGACTCAAACATCGGTAGGTTGTGTGTTCGGCAAACACAGGGCTCCCCACAAGTCGCTAATCACCGCACAGTGCCTTGTGAGAGCCCTGATTGGGTAAAGCAATGCACCTGACCTGATGTGCAAAGTAATGATGACTTTTGCCCAATCATGGCTCACAGTCATGTCAGGTGGCAGACAAATGTAGACAGTTGGAGCTAGCTGTGATGTCACCGCTAGCTCCGCCCAATTGTTTATATTTTGCTGGCATCTGTCAGATTCTTCATTCTGCGAGAGTTCGTCGCAAGCGGACGGGTCGGCGGGCGTCGGGTGTTTTAAAAATTATTTCTATTTATTTTTTTCATTTCGTTAAATCGTTTTCGTGGACAATTCTTGACGTCGTGAATAACCATAGGATTACGTCGGTAACTCCATTTTTGTTTTTTAAGATAAAAGACTTGTCAAAAACATGTCTTTTGTTTTGTTTTTTTCAGTTAAAGGATTTTTTTGAAAGTGTGGTGTCTTTGTTACAATTTGAATTTAACCATTTATTGAATGGGTAGGGGTATAAGTACCCCTTACTCATTCACAAGGGGAGGGGGCCCCATCTGGGTGCCCCTTTATTAAGGGGTGCCCCGATGTGAATAAGCCCCCCTGCCTGCACCCCACAACCAATGCCTCAGGGCTTGTGGGGAAGATGCCCTAGTCCCCATCAGCACAGGGACAAGGTGCTTTTCCAGGGGCGACCCTGGAAAAGCACCCTCCCAGTAGTGAGGGCATGTGACCTGGTATGGCGGGGGGGGGGGGGCGCTCGCTACCCCCAACCTTTCCTTCCCTGCCAGGCCTGTGCTGGGATCAAGGGTCTGGTTAGGAATTTTAGGTGGGACCCCATGTTTTCCCCCCCACATTTTTGGGGGTGGGGTTCCTCTTCAAAATTTCTACCAGACCTTAAGGGCCTGGTATGACTTTGAGGGGGGACCCCACACTTTTGTTTTCATTTTTATTGTTTCACTTTAAGCAATGTTAAAATCCCTGCTCCTTTAAAAACAGTATTTTTTAAAAGTGTTTTTTGCATTGATACATATCCCCTAGGGCAATATCCGAATCCCCATACCCTTTTTATGGCCAATAACTTGCATATAAACCTTCAAAATGGGGACATTTGATTTTCTGAGTTCTGGTCCCATAGACTTTCATTGAGTTTGAAGTTCGAGTTAGAGCTTTTTCCATGTTTGAACTCGAACCGAACTCAGGAGAGTTCGGCCCATCACTAGTGTTTATCACAGCAGTGCATCTACTCTTGTCCGCTAGCTGGATGGTAATGTTTGGAACCAGAGGCGTAACTAGAACCTTCAGGGCCCCGGTGCAAGAAACCATGAAGGGCCCCCCCCAACCGCCATGTCACCGCATGTTAACAGGAAGGCTGCCTGGGTCCCCAGCAAGCGCGGGACCTCAGGCAGCCGCCTGTTTAAAATTTTAGTGCGGTGTTCTGTCGAGAACGCTGAGCCAGTATCTGCGCTTGCGTACAGACGGGATTAACGAGGAAACCGACATTTATTTACAAAGTATTCGTTTGTAATTGTTAATTGTGGCTGTTAATAATATACCGTGCATGGCAGGAAATGATGGGTGGCAGGAAATGATGGGTGGCAGGAAATGATGGATGGAATAATATTAACAGTCAAAATTAACAATTTAAACAAAATACTTTGTGAATAAATCCCGGTTTCCCCAATAATATTGGTCTGTGCGCAAGTGCAGATGCTAAGGTTGGCAAATTCGACTACGTCAACAGAACACCGGTATCTGCGTTTAGTATCGGGGCATTTTCATGAGTATGAGTACTTGTGAAAATGCCCAGTATTGGCACTGGTGTATCCCCACTTAAAAATCTAATGCATTGCTGGGACTTGTAGTCTGACATAGTTAGAGCTATTCTGCATTGATGTATAATCATCATACATCAATGCAGAATACCACAAGCTATGTGCGACTACAAGTCCCAGCAATGCATTTTAATAAAAGTCAGGTATGCAGAATACCAATACACCAGCATCCTCCCCACTATAATGCATTGCTGGGACTTGTAGTCCTACATAGTTGGAGCTATTCTGCATTGCTGTATAATCATCATACATCAATGCAGAATACCACAAGCCCACCAGTTATGCGGGACCCAGCAATGCATTTTAATAAAAGTCAGGTATGCAGAATACCAATACACCAGCATCCTCCCCACTATAATGCATTGCTGGGACTTGTAGTCCTACATAGTTGGAGCTATTCTGCATTGCTGTATAATCATCATATCATCATACAGCAATGTAGAATACCACCAGTTATGCGGGACTACAAGTCCCAGCAATACACCTGCAGCACATTCTGCGGGACCAGTGACAGCCTCTCCATCCCTGCCGCACAGGCGGATGGCAGCACGGCAGGGAAGGAGCGCCACGATCTGGGGGGCCCTCTTCTTCCTCGCGGGGGCTCCCCCCCCGAGTGGTGGAACGCCAGGGCACGGTCGCAATTGCGACCGCTGCGACCCTGCCTGTTCCGGCAGTGTTTGGAACCCTTCTAAGCGAAGTAAGAGAGTTTTCTGCTTCTTCTCCTAATATATGATTGTTACAGATGAAAGATTCTGTGACTGTGAGTCTGTGAAAGTGAGTACAAGTTACTGCAAAGCTCAATTAATTTCTTCTCTGGCTAAGTAAGCTCAATGTCTAAAAATGGTTCTTTAACCACTTGTCCTTATTCTTCTGTGGTGTTCCATTATCATCCTATTTCATTCAGGTTAATTACTTTGTACTGTTGTTATTGCTGGTCATTAGACAAGTAACATCTGCCTTGTTGCATGCCATGGTGTTAGGATTATTTCTGCCTGTATGGTTTGAAATGTGTGCTGTAAATGATCCTTAGAACTGAAGAAGCAGATTAGATAAGCTATGACACGTCTTTAACAATACAAAACAAGTACAATTGCCTGTGAGAAACTACTACTAGGTAACTAATAATAACCTTTATATATATATAATTATGTAAAAGGAAATGTGGGGAATTCGGGGACATTTTAAATAACTGCAACTATTTAAGGTGTGCAATGCCCATTAAAACTGTATGAAAAGACGGTCCTTTCCTTTCAATAGAGCATCCCCATACATTATTATAATAAACATTTTGAAGCCCATCTCCATACCTAAAGAAAAGCAGGAATGCCATTCTTCCGATGCCCCTGGAAAACCTAAATCTGTTATTCAAGGACACACAAAAATCAGAAATACATCTGAGATGAAAATAGAAAATGAAAGGGATCTCAAATATGAGGATGTAGGGAATATACTTTTTTAGAACACACAGGAAGTAAACTCTTATAATACAATGCACAGAGCAGTTATGAGCAGCTAGTAGAAATGTAATGTCATGCAACAGGTTAATTATGTACCCCATCAGAGCCAGAATCCTTGAACAAATTCTCTGCTCTACACATCAGTGTGAAACATCTGGAGCTTTCCAGATAAGAGTTTGGAAGCGTTGCTTCCGCCAGAGAAAAATAATTGCTTTATCCCTTTGCCTCATTATTGGGTTTTATGTATCTGGAATGAAATTGGGAATTGATCCGTTTCTTTTATTATCTGTATTTAAATAAAATATATTATAGACCAGCATTTTCTTACAAAGTATTTTCAACTGAAACCTCCTTAAAGATCAAGGCAGAAAACTGATATTGCTGATATTGCCCTATTCACATAGGGCTCATGTATGTTATGTATGCTAATGATATACTGTATTTCTTGTTGCCCGTAATAACCAGTAACTTTATGATGTTCATTTTTGCATAGTAAGGATTCTGACTGGTTGCTGCAGCTGACAACACACGTTTTTGTTAGCACACTTTTATTACATTAGCCTTTTGGTGGCTTCTTATATCCCTGTGGAATCCTAGAACTACCGCTACCCATAAGATTTCCAGTCAGGCCTGGAAAAGCAGATGTATGTGTCTGTATACAGGGCCGGTGCTAGGATTCTTGCCTACACAGGCAAGGTGCATTTTTACACGTGTCGGGATCCTTATCAAAATGCCCTATTTTTCCGCCCTCACCCTGCAGCGCCCTCAGGCGGCCGCCTGACTTGCCTTGCGGTAGCGCCGGGCCTGTCTGTATAATGCCTGCATGACTGGGTTCAGAGAGGCAAGGGGTAGGTGTGGTTATTTTACCTATCCAAACAATAAGGGGAAGTGAGGTGGGAAATCTAAAGTGAATTTTCACTTTTGCAGTCAAATTTGAGAAAACCCCTGTATATGTTTTACAAACAATAATGGGAGGTAGGGAGTGCCACATCCCAGACTAGAACATTCTAATGCAAAAACCCACAAAGACTGACTTTTTAGGCACTCATACGACCACTAAGTTAATGTAACAAAAATGTTTTTTTTTTTAAATAAATACATAATAGAAATTGTTTAAAAACCCCAAATAAAATCATTGCTGCCCACTGCTAATTCTTTGCACATACAGACATATCACCTCAATAAACTAATTCAATGTAAATAACCCAATATATTCACTTGTATTCAGGATTAGTATTAGTTGATTAGATATGACTGGATAATGCGTTTCATGGTTGATACCACTTCTTCAGGAGAAAAAGGCAAATAATGTACTTCTGGCTTAACTTGAGCCAAAACATATCCATGTCTACAGATTCATACGAGTGAGTGCCATCGCATCAAACAAGTGGGCGAGCACCAGGATATACTTATTACAGGCTCCTCAGTAGGGATGGGCTTGATGTTCGAGTCGAGCAAGAGTTTGACTTGAACATCGGCAGTTCGTGTGTTCGGCAAACAGTGCCTTGTGAGCCTTTATTGGCTAAAGCCTTGCATCTGACCACAGGTCGGGTGCAAGACTTTGCCCAATCAGGGCACAGTACTCTGTAAGAGCCATGATTGGGCAAAGTAATTATTACTTTGCCCAATCATGGCTCACCTGTCAGATGCCGTACAACTGTAAACAGTTGGGTGTAGCTAGCTAGCTGTCACCGCTAGCTCCACCCAATTGTTTAAATTTTCCTCCATATCAATATCCAGGAAATCATAGTTGTTGGCATACAGGTAGAAACCCCGGCCAAAGGAGCCCACTCCTAGATGAGCTGAAAGTTCCCTCAAGCAGCTCTCTAATTTGCGTGATTAGGCATCCGCTGCTGCCAGATTCTGCGCAGCCCAGCTGGGCCTGTTTGCCTCACTGATTTGGGTGCGGTGTTTTTCGCCGCTCCCCCCCCCCTGGAAATAGCCACCCAAGGCACCCCTGCTTGTAGGTGCAAGTTCATGGAGGTGTGCTGGTGGCAGTGGGGTTTGTATTGCAGTCAATATGGAGGCAAGGAAAGGGAAAAGGCTCCTTGCAGAGTGCTTGAAGTAAGTGGGCAGTTAGGTATCTGTTCTGTCCCCACTACACGTTGCCCTGTGGCCTGTGTATAGCTTGACATGCAGCTAAACCCTCCTATTCTGCAATAAGCCAGACTGAAAGAAATCTTGAAGCTTTATTAACAAAACAGGGTGGGTGAAACTGGTAAAAAAAGAACATGAAAACATACAATCAATATATGAACATTTAAATAGAGTGATAGCTCACAAATATACAGTAAAGAGAAACAAGTTTGTCATTACCAGCAATGATGCCGTATGGGGAATCTGGACATTTACTCCAGAAATGCGCTCAGGATGGCATCAGATTCTCTTCTCCCCGTTCCAAAATGGAGTCCAATCCCAGAATGCACTTGTTCCTTTCTTCTTGTGCTAGAGATTGCTGGAAACCTTTTAAAAGGAAAGGTAGACTAAGCTCACTGTAAATAGAGATCTTTTCTCTTAGCACCATCTTGTGGCCAATTTTAACGAGGCAGGTAGGCAAGGCAATAAATCTAATGCCTGTAAGGCAGAACAGTATCCATTCATACTGCTGGTAGCATTGAAAAACAGCAATCCTCCTCAGGCTGAGGCTTCTCTAAGTCTGTCATCCAGATATTGGTGATGTTCCGGCTGTGGTCCACCCTCTTCATCCTTTACTGCAGCTTCTATATTTGGTTCTGGCCAGTGCCTTCTCTGGCGGTCATTCTCCCCCTGCCTAGACAATTGGCCTCTCTGTGGGTCTTCCTGCTTGCTCCACATGGCCCCCTACACTATCCAATCGTTCCCATGTAGTAGTGTTTCGCTCTAGAAACATCCCGGCTGCAGTGTTTATTAACACTGCCTACATAACACATTAAGTAGGAGACTAGATGGCATGAACCGCACATGTTTGGAAATGGTGTAATTTTGGTGGAGATCTGCACCAGTTAGAAGAGCACATGAAGGGAAATGAGTGCAATATGTAGATGCAGCAGCGCACGTTTTTGACATTTATGTGGCTTTAGTGCCATCTTGGGACATAATTTTTATGGAACCTTGGCACCATCTTTCAGATGTTCATGCTCAACATGTTATCTCCATTTATATTTATTGATCTGTAATCTAAATTGATCTTTGTTACTTATCAGGTAAATTTCTTTGTTAATATGCTTTATTAATATGGTTTACCATTATGTGTACTATTAAAGTGACACTAAACTCATGAATGAAATCTTAAAAATGCATTCAAGTACCTTAACCCCTTCCCGACTGATGACAGGATTTCCCCATCATAATCATTCTGTTTGTTAATGACCGGTGACGGGATAATCCAGTCATGGGTACAATGAGTGCTGGTCCATGAAGGGACCAGCGCTCATTGAGTTACTGCTGTTAATTGGTCCCTTGGGGTTTGAGGCAGACCCTCAACAGCAGATTAGGTGGTCACAGTCCTGTGATCACAGCGAGCGCTGATCACTGTGATCGCAGAGCCGTGACTGTCACAGAGCCGGCCGCAGCCCACTGTGTTTTTAAGCTGCTAGCCAGCTGTGTGTTACAAAAGTGATACAAAGTATTTCTAAGGAGAATACTGCATTCTACTTTAGAGATACTAAGTATCAAAGCAACTATAAATACATTTAAAAAAAACCTTAGTCCCCCAAGTTTAAAATAAATCAATTTAAAAATAAAGATTTTAAAATTCAAAAAAAGTAAAAAAGTTTTTAAAAAGTAAAAAAAAAAAAAAATTCATAAAAAAAATATAAGAAAATATAGTCAAACTAGAAAAGATGGTACATGCATGAATCTATAACCAGCCTTTATAGCAGGGCGCACATTGGGAAGGCTTACAACAATACAAAACACAAAAATTCCCCAGCCTCAACCTGCCAGCCAGCCTGCAACCAAACAAATAGCCCTG
>NW_017306705.1:716871-719947 GCF_000935625.1 Nanorana parkeri
GGGCTTCGGGGAAATATTAGGGGTCTAAAAAGCCCCTTGATATTTCCCTTTTAAAATAGAAAAAGAAATTGAGGACACAAAGTCCTCAATCTCTTTTTCTGCAGCTTCTATTCTAAATGAATGGAAAGCAAAGAGGCTTCCCATTCATTCAGAAAATATTTTACTATGAAGCAGTTTCTGAATGGGGAGGAGCCTCTGTACAGAGTGCTTCCCACCATTGAGAAACTCATGCATGAACAGGACGTGATGTAAATCACATCCTGTTCATTCATTTATAACTGGGGACACATAGTACTATGTGTCCCCAGTGATTTACAAACACTGGAGCGGTCAGCCGATCGCTCCAGTGTTTGTCCTGCACAGAGGATTGGTACATACTAGTGACATGTACCGATCCTCTGCCGCTCGTCCACGCACAAGGGGGCTCAGCTTCTCCTCTGCACCCCCCCCTGCTCTACCGGGCAGAGGCAGCGGGGGATCCGACGAGAAGTGAAAGAGCACTTCAGCCGCGGGGGTGGGGAGGTGGGCGGAGCCGCTGTGACAGAACGGACTAGCAGTGAGGGGAGATAGAGGCGCCGGCTGTCAGATCCTGGCCCCCGCCACCGGTTCCTTCACTTCTTCTCGGATCCCCGCTGGGGAGAGCAGCGGGGATCCAGAGATGCGGCGGGAGGAGAGGACAGTGCGATCTACCAGTGATCGCTACGCGATCTTCTGGTAGATCGCGATCGACCTTGTGGGCACCCCTGTTGTAGACCATGGGCTGAATAATAGCTCACAGTGTCAGGCTGCGGTAAGCAAAGCAAGTAGGGTCCTGTCCTGTATTAAGAGGGGAATGTTTTGAAGGGACAAGTACATAATTGTGCCACTTTATAGACTGCTTGTTCGACCTCATCTGGAGTATGCGGTCCAGTTTTGGGCACCAGTGAACAGAAAGGATATCCTTGAACTTGAAAGAGTGCAGAGGAGGGCGACCAAACTCATAAAGGGGATGGAGGACCTGAGCTATGAGAACAGGCTAATGAATTTAAATATGTTCTCATTGGAAGTAAGGAGATTAAGGGGGGACATGATTTTCATGTACAAAATGTTTACCGGGGATAGTAACATTAGCAGCAAACTCTTTACAATTAACTCCATGACATGGAAGAGAGGCCACCACCTAAAATTAGAGGAGAAAAAATGTCATCACAAGGGGCGAAGGGGTTTCTTCTCAGTTAGATAAATCAGGGTCTGGAACTCGCTGCCACATGCTGTGATTTCAGCTGAGAGTGTGGAATCGTTCAAGAGGCGATTGGACGATTTCCTCAGAGACCATAATATACAGGGGTACCAGTACTCTTAAGAATGAGAACACACAGGGACCTATACATACGCACACATAAGTAGGACCATACAAACATACACAATAGGTTGAACTTGATGGACATGTGTCTTTATTGAACCTCAAATACTATGTAACTATGTATGTATTTTGTGACCTATAAATTCCAAAATAAACTGAAATCCCAGACATATGATATATCATATAAATCAGGGCAAATAAAATAATTTAATATGAATTGCTTTCTGTTAGCTACACTAATTATGTACACATTATTATTGCCAAAGCTGTGAAAAATTTGTGTTTTTTTTCCCTTCCATTTCTTTTTTTTAAATAAAAATGTATATATGCATATGTCACAAACAAAACTTTTTAAACATGGGGGCCAGTTCACCGTCCCTCAGACATTGCTGGGGGCCGGATCATAGTTTGAAAAACGGGGGGGGGGGTGGCTGTGGTGCCACACCGCCAATGGCTGTGGTGCCGCACCACCACGCCCCCTCCCGTCCCAGAACAAAAGTTTTTTTTTACATTATGTTAGAAAACATTATCACCCAATTTTTTGGTAAAATATAAAAGACGGGGTCACGTCGGGTAAATAGACACCAAACATGTCAAGCTTACAAATTGCGTGCACTCGCAAAATCGCAAAAAAAACCATACCCAAAATTGACCAAAATTGAATAGGCGACGCTTTAAAAGCTTTTACCGCTCATCAGTTTAGTTTTATCAGTGATTGATGACCCTAAAATGATTGCTCTCACTGCGATGTTCGCGGAGATATGTAACATGTGCGGCGTAATGGGCGCAATCGTCATTTTCGCAGGTATGCGCACCTGACGCATGTTTGCATGCGTGTATGTATGGGGGGACTTTAAAAAAAATATTTGTTTTTTTCATTCTTTTTTATGTGTAACTTTAAAACATTTTTTGGAAACTTTAATTTTTTTTCCTATTTTTTTTCCACCTAACTTTACAGTATTGCTATCACATAGGGGACTAAGAAACCCCTCCTATGTGATAGCAAAAGATGTGACAGGTCCTCTTTATGGAGACATCAGGGGTCTCCAAGACCCCTAATGTCACCTAGGACCCCCGAAGAAGCTGATGAAGCGGAGGTCGGCTTCATCAGCTTCTCTCCAGTGTCTAAAGCTGGAGAGTGACACAAGAATGTGGAATTGATGTAACATACATCACTTCCGCATTCTTACAGCGGAGAGGGGACCGGAGGGAGATCGTGTACCGACCTCCCTCTTATCCCCTGTCAGAGTGTGTGCTGGGATCAGCGTGACAACGGGAGGAGGGGCCGCGGAGGGAAGGGGGAGGGGGTGACACGGGCCGACCGCCCATACAAGCGATACCCGGCTCTATAGCCGGCGGATCGCTTTTATGTTAACAGGCATCGCTGCCTGTTTTCAAATTGGCTGTATTTCCGCTCGCGAGCTCCGCACGGCACGCGGTAGTGGGCGTGGCTGATCTAGGGAGCTTGGCCCGGCCGAACGGGCCTGGCCAAGGACCCTGGCGAGCCGGATCTGGCCCGCGGGCCGTAGTTTGAGGACCTCTGCACTAAGGGGATAACTGTTAATAAAAATGTAACTTATTTGTGTATCACTTGGCTGTCGATCCTCAAATCATCTCTAAGGACTTGTTCACATCTGCATGAGTTTCTGCCTAAAATTGGCTTTCAGTGTGTTCCAGGGCGTTTGCATGCGTTCTTGATGCGTTCGCATGTGTTCCAGAGCAGGAAAAATAGGG
>NW_017306705.1:720307-720756 GCF_000935625.1 Nanorana parkeri
CTTTTTAAACATGGGGCCAGTTCACTGTCCCTCAGACATTGCTGGGGGCCGGATCATAGTTTGAAAAACAGGGGGGCGTGGCTGTGGTGCCGCACCACCACGCCCCCTCCCGTCCCAGAACAAAAGTTTTTTTTTACATTATGTTAGAAAACATTATCACCCAATTTTTTGGTAAAATATAAAAGACGGGGTCACGTCGGGTAAATAGACACCAAACATGTCAAGCTTACAAATTGCGTGCACTCGCAAAATCGCAAAAAAAACCATACCCAAAATTGACCAAAATTGAATAGGCGACGCTTTAAAAGCTTTTACCGCTCATCAGTTTAGTTTTATCAGTGATTGATGACCCTAAAATGATTGCTCTCACTGCGATGTTCGCGGAGATATGTAACATGTGCGGCGTAATGGGCGCAATCGTCATTTTCGCAGGTATGCGCACCTGACGC
>NW_017306705.1:721652-739918 GCF_000935625.1 Nanorana parkeri
CCACGCCCCCTCCCGTCCCAGAACAAAAGTTTTTTTTTACATTATGTTAGAAAACATTATCACCCAATTTTTTGGTAAAATATAAAAGACGGGGTCACGTCGGGTAAATAGACACCAAACATGTCAAGCTTACAAATTGCGTGCACTCGCAAAATCGCAAAAAAAACCATACCCAAAATTGACCAAAATTGAATAGGCGACGCTTTAAAAGCTTTTACCGCTCATCAGTTTAGTTTTATCAGTGATTGATGACCCTAAAATGATTGCTCTCACTGCGATGTTCGCGGAGATATGTAACATGTGCGGCGTAATGGGCGCAATCGTCATTTTCGCAGGTATGCGCACCTGACGCATGTTTGCATGCGTGTATGTATGGGGGGACTTTAAAAAAAATATTTGTTTTTTTCATTCTTTTTTATGTGTAACTTTAAAACATTTTTTGGAAACTTTAATTTTTTTTCCTATTTTTTTTCCACCTAACTTTACAGTATTGCTATCACATAGGGGACTAAGAAACCCCTCCTATGTGATAGCAAAAGATGTGACAGGTCCTCTTTATGGAGACATCAGGGGTCTCCAAGACCCCTAATGTCACCTAGGACCCCCGAAGAAGCTGATGAAGCGGAGGTCGGCTTCATCAGCTTCTCTCCAGTGTCTAAAGCTGGAGAGTGACACAAGAATGTGGAATTGATGTAACATACATCACTTCCGCATTCTTACAGCGGAGAGGGGACCGGAGGGAGATCGTGTACCGACCTCCCTCTTATCCCCTGTCAGAGTGTGTGCTGGGATCAGCGTGACAACGGGAGGAGGGGCCGCGGAGGGAAGGGGGAGGGGGTGACACGGGCCGACCGCCCATACAAGCGATACCCGGCTCTATAGCCGGCGGATCGCTTTTATGTTAACAGGCATCGCTGCCTGTTTTCAAATTGGCTGTATTTCCGCTCGCGAGCTCCGCACGGCACGCGGTAGTGGGCGTGGCTGATCTAGGGAGCTTGGCCCGGCCGAACGGGCCTGGCCAAGGACCCTGGCGAGCCGGATCTGGCCCGCGGGCCGTAGTTTGAGGACCTCTGCACTAAGGGGATAACTGTTAATAAAAATGTAACTTATTTGTGTATCACTTGGCTGTCGATCCTCAAATCATCTCTAAGGACTTGTTCACATCTGCATGAGTTTCTGCCTAAAATTGGCTTTCAGTGTGTTCCAGGGCGTTTGCATGCGTTCTTGATGCGTTCGCATGTGTTCCAGAGCAGGAAAAATAGGGCTTGCTGCAGTTTTTTTTACATGCTCTGGAACTGAACGCTGCGGTGTGAACTAGGGCCCAAAATACTATTGGAATACATTGAACGCAGTTTTGATCCGTTCTGTAACTGCTCTGCTCTGCTCCTGGAACACGCTTGGTGTGAACTAGCCCTAAATTCGAGCTGACACTGTCCTTCCTCTTGGAGGGTGGTTACTTTTGTTCCCCATGGTCCCTGCGTATGCTGTAAAGTAAACACGACTCCAAGCTCGCTCCGGTGTTAGACTACAATCTCAGTACAGATTTGTAAACTAAATGTGAGATTGCAATCCATCACAGGAGTGAGCTTGGAGCAGTGGCTACTTTACAACACACACAATGACCATGGGAAACAAAAGCAGCCACCTTGCAGAAGGAACGACAGTGTCAGAACCAATTCAGAGATGTCTATAGAACCTACAGCTGAGTGATACACAAATAAGCAACATTCTTTTTAAGAGTTAGAGTACTTGAATGCATTTTTAAGATATAAAGATTCCCAAGTTTAGTGCCACTTTAACCTATTCAACCATAGTTATTATCAATTTGATCATGCATCTGTATATCAGGCTGAAACTAAGATTGTATTAGTATTTACAATAACTATAGCATTGTATACACATGGACACATGACTAGCTTGCTGCAAAGCAGCAAAAACTTGACATGTTTTAGCTTTCACACATGAAACTAATATCATACCAGTTTGTATTTCTACTGGAGAGGGACTCCTAACTTTCTGTTTTGCTGACAATAAGTGTAATTCTCCATTCATAGGTAGCAGTAAAATATGACAGCAGGTCTATTCCTTCCCTACTCTCTCCCAGTAAAAGTGAGGGACCCTATGATGCAGTATTTGCTATTGGCACATCCCTAACAATGCTCATGTATAGTATACAGTAGTGGATTCAGTGCATACAGAGAGGCTCCTTTAAGGGCTCGTACACATAGTTTTCTGTGCATCTTTGTCTTAGGCAGTATCATTTAGGGCAGTGGTTCTCAACTCGTGGGTCGCGACCCAAAAGTGGGTCGCGACACCCTCTGCAGTGGGTCACGGCATCATGTCTGCATAGACCGGCCCATCTGCAATACATTATGCAAAGTTCTTGCATAAGGTGAACCCTTCATCCATACAATGCTTTGATTGGAAAATTGCTCCCAAGGACATCTATTATGCCATTATGTCACTTTACTGAGGATTTTATATTCTAACGTAGTTTAAAAGTACTGCAGTGGCCTTGAATTATGTATTTTCCTTTCTGGAATAAGACAACCCCAATTACGTACTAGAACCAAGAGAAATACTATTGCATGTATTTTCTATTAACTAGAACATAAGATAATATGAGAAATTCTTTTGGATGTGTAATACTCTTTTCAGATTCATCAATTTATTCATACAAGCTTTCATTTTATAATGTTTCCTGGGGGAATGCTATACAACCAGGGACCTCAGCAGTATAAAAGCACAGATATCTGCAATAACCGTCTAGTAAACTGAAAGGCCACTTTTGCTGAGAAAAGGTTGATTGCAGATATTGCAAGAATTGTAGCACATTTTGTTGCAAATATAATGCTTTTATGTTCTTTGAAACCTTAACAGTAGACAACAGTACTATCATTTCTAACAAATGGCTGACTGGGAGGGTTCGAGGGGTTGTAATTAAGCATGGACCAATCAATTCTTAAATCAGGAAAATTGGCAAATCATTATTTTTTTAATTTAACTTAATGTGGTTGTACACAACACAAACACCATATACAGACTTGTCCAATCCGTCAGTTTATGAATAACAATTGTGCGAATTCCAGAGCTGCACATCAAACCAATCTGCATGGGGGGGGCTAAGAAGCCCCCTATGTGATAGCCAATTTACATGACAGGTCCTCTTTATGGAGACATGAGGGGTCTCTAAGACCCCTAATGTCACCTAGGGACCTCCAGAGAAGCTGATGAAGCACAGATCTGCTTCATCAGCTTCTGTAGCTGGAGAGTGACACTGAATGCAGGAAGTGATGTAGTATACATCACTTCCTGCATTCGGGGACTGAGAGAAGATCAAAGGGAGTTTGTATTCTGATCTCCCTTTGATCTTCTGTCACAGTCTTCTATAGCTGGTTGCCATTCAGCATTGCCATATAATGTATTGCTGGGATTTGTAGTCCTCTATTGTCGGTGGTATTCTGCACTGCTGTATAATGTACTGCTGGGATTTGTAGTCCTTTATTGCTGGTGGTATTCTGCACTGCGCCACTGTCCTAAAATCATTAGTCTGTGTTGTTTTAGAAAAACTGTCGCATGGCGCTAAAAAACAGTATCAGATTCGATCAATACTCTTCACTTTTTTCCAAAATTTGCAACTTTTTTAATGCAACACTGAAAAATTAACAAACAAAATTAATTAAAATGAAAAATAAATTTTAAATTATGGTGAAATGGTAAATTAATTGTATAAAATAGAAATAAAAAAAAATCAGCAGAAATATAATGGCCAGGGGAGAAAGGAGGGAGGAGTTATTGGGTTTGATTAGGTTTAATAAAGGGTTGGCAAGGGATAAAACAGTAAAGTATCCAACCCTACCAAACATGAAAACTTACACCTATAATCCATGTATGGACAAGTAGGTACCAGCAAATGCAAGAAAATGAAAACATATGCATCAACCCCAATTTAAGTGACATTTAAGTATCTATCAAAAGATTCCATTACTACTAAGGGAAAAGTTGTTTCCATATTCCAAACTGGCATGAGCAGAATGACAGCACCCTATACACATCATTGTCCAGTCATATATCAGTTACCACCATTGAAGAAGATGACACAGACTGGTTTGAACCACTATCCCTGGCACAATAATGAATTGAAATCCATTGTACTTAATAAGAGCAGACTGAAGAATATTGGGCATTTGCCCCTTTTCATTCACATATACTTGATATCCAGGATCCAGAGCTTTTTTTACTAGCTCCTAACTCAAACTAGAAGCAAATTAACAATTTCTTAGTATATGGCATAATAGAAAAAAATAAGAGTAGTTTCAGACTACACTTGATAAGTAGGTAGTGTCGTAAATCTTTATAGTCTAGGCACTCCTTGTAGCTTTAAGACACTGGTCATTTGATGGTTCCACTGCCAATGTTCCCACCGCCTTCTCCACCAGTGCTCTGTGTAAAGCCTTTTCAAGTTGACAAAAGCTTCTTGATCCCTCCAGCTTCAATGCAGTGAAAGAAGTTTATTATTTATCAACAAACTATTTATTCTGCTCGTCCATAAAATGGATATTTGGTGATCACCACCACATCCAAATGCACATCCAAATGACGTGAATGGGCTTCTTTATTGATGGCTTTTGCATGTAAGTGTTACAATAACTTGGTTGTGACTCACCATGTAGTCATTTCAGAGACAAGTGGAATGAATAGGTGTTGTTGAAATGTGAGTTAAATAAAGAAATATATAAAAGTCCCTTTTCTATATTGCAATTTACATAGTAACATAGTATGTAAGGTTGAATAAAGACCAAGGTCCATCCAGTTCAACCTATGTATGTATGGGAGTGTGTGTGTATTTATCTTACTCTAATACTTCCCATATCCCTGTAGATTCTGCGAAAGAAGAAACTCAACCAGAAGTTTCTTGAATTCATCAATGTTATCTGCAGATACCACCGCCTGTAGTAGGGAATTCTAAGCTTTCACCACTCTCACAGTGAAATACCGCTAACAAAAAGATTGAACCCTCTCTCTTCTAACCTCTTATTGGGTTCTCAATACAGTTTTGGAATTAAACAGTTTGTTCCTAATATTGGAGTTCCCATTGATGATTTGGAAGACTGCAATAAGGTCCCCACTTAATCACCTCTTTTCTAAGGTGAATAAGTTACATTCTGAATGCGGTCTTCAAAACTAAGTCCTTTAATCTCGTTAAATAATTTTGTAGCTTCTCTGAACTCTCTCCAGTCCTAGGACATCCCTCCTGAGAGTCGGCGACCAGAACTGTACCGCATACTCAAGATGGGGTCGAACCAATAATTTATAAAGTGGAAGTATTACTCTTTGATCCCCTCTAATTCCTCTTTGAATACGCGCCAGTATCTTGTTAGATTTAATGGCTGCTACTTGGCATTGTTTACTATTGCCAAATCTGTTGTCTATGAGGACCCCAAGTTCATTTTCTATTTCTGGCTTCCCTAAAGTAACACCTCCCAAGTAGTAGTTTGTGTACATGTTCTTTACTCCCATGTGCATAGCCTTACATTTTTCAACATTAAATCGCATTTGCCATCTTGTAGCCCGTACATCAATTTTGCTTAGGTCCTGTTGTAGTGCGAATATCTCTTGTTCGGAATTTACTGCTCTGCAGAGTTTAGTATCATCCGCAAAAACTGTAATTGAGCTATTTAGTCCAATCTCTTTGGTTTGGTCTCAGGACTGAACCCTGGGCACCCACCTTTGTCCAATTAGCGAATGACCCATTTATCACTACCCTCTGGTTCCGTTCTTACAGCCAATTTTCCACCCGTGTAAATATAGTTTCATCTATACGTAAAGACCTTAGTTTATGGATTAAACGTTTGTGGGGTACCGTGTCTAATGCTTTAGCAAAGTCCAGATACACCACTTCATGGTATTCCTTTGTCTGATTTAGTACTTACTTCCTCATAAAATGCTACCCTGTTTCCCCGAAAATAAGACCTACCCCGAAATTACAACCTAGTACCATTTTGGGGAATTGCTAAAATATAAGACCTACCCCGAAAATAAGACCTAGTTGTGACCTTTCCTAGGGCCAGTGATGGCATAAGGGGGAACTTGAAGAGCTGTGGGAGAGAATCAGCGGTGCCAGCGCTAGAGGAAGCGAGGCGGCAGCGCAAGGAGCAGAGCTGCATAAGCCGATGTTTCCTCTATAGCGCCGGCTCCTGTCACAGGCGGAGTGATACCAAATGCACACTCCGCCTCTGAGGAATCGATAGTGAAAACGAGCTTCGCTCATTCTGGCCAGAGATTGGTTACCAAATTGCTCTTGGAAAGGTATGGCACCCCTGATTGCCCTGATCACCCTATTCTTAACTTTGCCATTTTGGATTATTTAATTTGGATTTGCATTAACTTTGGATTGTTATACATTTTAAAAAAATATAAGACCTAGTGTGTTTTTTTGAGCCACAAAAAATATAAGACAGTGTCTTATTTTCGGGGAAACACGGTAATAGATTGGTCTGGCAAGAACGTTCCTTCATGAAACCATGTTGGTAACCACTTAAGATACCAGTTTTATTTGTAAATTCCTGCATGTAGTACCGTATCATGCCTCAGAACATTTTACATACTATTGATGTTAAGCTGACAGGCCTGTAGTTTCCCGGTGCACTTCTTTTCCCCTTTTTGAATATTGGTATTGGTACTACATTTGCTTTCCTCCAATCAGCCGGGACCATATACTGTCCATAAAAGTTTTTGTACAAGGGTCTGGCTATGACTTGACTAAGTTCCTTTAGTACCCTCAGATGTAACCTCTCTGGTCCTGGCAATTTGTTTACATTTAATCTTTATAATCTCTGTATTATCTGCTCTCCATTAGCCACAGAGATGTGTTAAAATTGGTACCATTATCTCCACAGCTGATGCCCTGATCGATGCCCACATGTGTCTCATCTGTAAAGAAAGAAGAAAAGAATGCATTTAACATGTTTGCTTTCTCACTGTCGCTGGTAGCTGACCTATTTATATATTCCATCCGTACATTCTTACGATTTAAATTTTTAAAGAATTCCATGGGGTTCTTTTTGCTTACTGATGTGATGTACTCTTCATATTCTACTTTTGCTGCCCTGTTTTTTTTTTATTTTTTGTTGTATACCTTGTAGTTTTTGAATGCCGATGCTGTCCGCTCTGATTTATATTTTTTTAAGGCCGTATCCTTCTCTCTTACGTGTTCTTTTACCTTGCTAGTTAACCACCCTGGTTTAATTTTTGCTTTTCTGAATTCAGTTGTAAATGGAATGCGCAGGCCAATTTTGTTATTCAAGATTTCCCCTGAAACCTCTTCATTTCTCCTCTGTGTTCCTATTCAGAAATATTTCCTCCCAATTTATGTCACATAGTAGGCCTCTTAGTTTATTAAAGTTAGCTTTCTAAAATTGAGTCTTCTTGTATTACCTACATGCCTGTGTTTCCCTGAGTTTACTGTGAACATTATTATTCTGATTCTGTGGTCACTGCTCCCTAGCTTGTCCCTGACCTCCACATCTGTAATCAGCTCTGTGTTATTTGTAAATAATAAATCTAACAACGCATTTTCCTTCATCTGGGTTTCCACTAATAGTCCCATGAAATGATCCCAGAGAGTGTTCAAGAAGTGACGGGCCCTTCTAGAGTTTGCTCTTTCATATGTCCAATCTATATCGGGATAATTAAAGTCCCCCATTATGATGACATTGCCTTTTTTCCCCACTGTTTCTATCTGTGACAATATATTAGTCTCCTCCTCCATGTTTGGTGGCCTGTAGCATATTCCCACTAGTAGTTTCCCTTTCTTATCCTTCATTTCAATTTCTATCCATAGTAACTAAGTATTTTTCCATTTTCCTGTGCTATATCATCTCTTACATTCACTGTCAGTTTATTCCTGACATACAAGCATACTCCTCCCCCTCTTATTCCTTTCCTATCCCTTCTAAATAGAGTATATCCATTTATATTTGCTGCCCAGTCGTGTGATCCATCCAGCCAGGTTTCTGTCGTTCCCACTATATCATATTGCTATCCAAGTATTAAGAGTTCCTGACAATTTGTTTGCCTGGCTTCTAGCATTGATGAAGAGACTGGTGCGTTTTGTTTCGGAAAGATTCATTATTCGGACGTTTTTCTTTATTCGCAGATTCGGATATATCTGAATCTCCAAATGACAGAAATGACGAATGAAAACGAATACGAATTTCCGATAACGAACATTTCGGACTAAATTCGTTAGCAGTAGTCTGTACGATTTTTCGTTCCGGACAAATTTACCCCCCAGAAGTCATACCAGGCCCTTTAGGTCTGGTGGGAATTTTGAGGAACCCCATCCCCCAAAAATTGGGGGCAAGTGGCCTGGTATGGTGCAGGGAGTGCCCCCCCCCTTCCTTCCCTGCCAAGCCAGCGCCCAGATAAATGGCCTGGTTTGGAATTTTAGGGGTGACCCCTTGTTTTTTTTCCAATTTTTGAGCCTTGGGGTTCTCCCTTAAAATTCCTACCAGACCTAAAGGGTCTGGAATGATTTGGTAGGGGGACCACGCGCTGTTTTGTTCTATTTAAAAAAAAAACTTTGCAGGGAGTTGATCTGCTTCGGCAGACCGTTCTTTCTTTGCCAAGCAGAAGCATATGTGTTCAGCTTGGCTGTTTGCTTTGGCTTCCTTCAGCTGCTGTATGGTATATTGTGAATAGTGCGTACAGCAGCTGAACCAAAGAGTTCCTGAAGCTGTAGCAAGCCATAGCATTAGCTGAACATTCGGCTAAATCCTTCGGCTCCTTAGTAAATATCCCCCTTAGAAAATGTCTTTGGTTTGGAAGGAATACACCAAAACTTATTTGCATATGTGTTTTATTTTCATTTCTAATTGTATGCATGGAGATCAGGAGACATTACAGGAAGGAGAGCAGAAACTAGACTTTATCGGTCAGTGAATTGCCTGTAGAACTGCTTCCGGTCACATATTCATATGAGAATCAGATGATCACCAGTACATTTTTATTAGTGTTTTGTATTTAACATACAGCAAATACAAAATGTAATTGTTTAGAAAAAGAGGTACTGATTTCACACTGAAGGAAGCAATGTATTTTATAAAATCCTTATTGGTTATGTCAGAGGCTGGGGCCTAGCAGATATATAATTGATTTGCTTTTGGTAATATTGCTGGATCAGAATAACAATACTGGTACTATTATCGGTGCATCCCTAGTATTATATTAGAATACAATAATTTTCTTAAATGGCTCTTCTGTAGACATGTACTGTATACGGCTTAAACAAAAACAGAAGCCAAACTACGTCAGAGTGTTACTTAATACATTACCTCGCAAATGAAAAGATCTTTGCTGGTACAAAACATGGGATTCCAAAAACTGGAAAGCCTTATCTGCCTACTAAACAATCAGTATTTACTGATATCTGTAATAAATTATACAGAAAATGATGCAACCAATATATATATTATTATCGCTGAGTTATAATACCACTAACAGTTGACCATGGAATATTTAGTAGCAAGGAAATTTAACGAAAGGACACAGGTGGCAATCTTTCATGGTACCACGCTTGAATTCACTGAGCTCCCGAGGGCGACCCATTCTTTCACAAATGTTTGTAGAAGCAGTCTGCATGCCTAGGTGCTTGATTTTATACACCTGTGGCCATGGAGGTGATTGGAACACCTGAATCAAATGGTTTGCAGGGGTGTCCCAATACTTCTGCCAATATAGCATGTATGTATATGCATATGTGTGTGTGTGTGTATGTATTAGATAGAGAGATAAATATAGATATTTAAAATACTGAGCCACAAGGAAAGGGATGAAAACCAAGATCGCACATCTGAATGTAAAACAAGTGCAGAATACCCTGTACTCTAAAAGGAAACAGCAACACATATCAAAGGATGAGATATCCAGTTTGCTAGAGTGTGCTTTTCAACTTGATGGATTAATTTGGAACATTACCACTTTTCCACTTTTTCCAGTTTATCGGACTACCAGTAGCTTTTGTCTTCTTCTGTACTGGAAATGTCAATTAAACACAACCATCCACAGCTGGTAAGTTATGACTCCACATTTCAGCTGGGTGACTCCTATCTGTTAAGGTGGCCATACACTTTACAACCATCGCAAGACCTTACTTGTAAAGTAATTAAAAAAACGTAAGATCTGCCCATCTTGGACAGGCAGATCGTACTTGCGATCATCGCAAGCCCGCCCCCCTGAGGGTCGGGCTTGGGATGACCGCAATGCTGAATGGCAGTGTGCGTCTGCACATAAAGCCCACGTAAAACAACTGATTGATTCACACACTGCTACTGAATTCAATAATTATTTTAAAAAATCAGCAAAACGTGTACTGAAAGTTTCAAATATTATTTTGACTTACACTTGAAAAGTGATATCCAGTATCATTTAGTGCCACTCAAAACTCTGCTGCTTTTAGAATAAAATGTGCAACAAACAACATTAGTGAAAATATGAAGAAAATTATAAAAACCCAAAATGAATGGAAAGAGCTCCCTCTGGATGAAATGTTTCTGTCACTTTACTATATGTAGACTTTCTTTCTCAATTAATTTGAAAGAGCAAATTATGGATTGGGTAACTACAACTGAAAAAAAAATCCATCTCTTTTCTAAAAGTAGATAAAAAAGCAATTGCAACCTTCATTCCTCTTGAAGATATTATTAGTGTAATTAAGATATTATTATATCTTAATTGTAATGTAAGATATTATTAGTGTAAGTGAAAAGACAAACAGTTGAAAATCCACACACTGTATAGAAAATACAAAGCTTTTAAAAGTTTTTTTTAATGCGCAATTAAATGTTTTTTGGTTTCTTTTTTAGTCAGAAGTAAGATAAATGAAAGTGTGTATGTTGTGAAATTCACATCTAAAGGGGGCGGTGTGTTCTTGTCCTAGCTCAGGAAAATGTTACCAATCCTGGCGGTTGAGATGGCAACTAATATACCTCTTCCCACAAAGAAAGCATACATAAAAGAAAGCATGCTGCTTGAAAGAAGAGTTTATGGACTAGGAGTATCCGGGAAAAGTTTTCCCAGAAGCCTGGACGTTGCGGGTGGTAGCAGCTTAGATTAGTCCATTTGTGTGTGCATGTTGTGTTTTATGGCCATACTGTCATGCCTGTGGACTGCGAGGCACTCTGGGGATTCTTGCAATCATCTGCCAGCATGCTGGATCTCCGAGGACAAGCTAAGGACGACAATAGCCCGTGCATCATCTGGCCCTTCCCGCGTCCCTGTACCCCCCTCCGTGACAAATACATTTTGCCTAGTGTTACAATTCATTGCAGCAAACCGAATAGTTAGTTATGAAGTAATTTTCATTCCTTTCAACACAGATGTTGTAGGTTCTGGAAATCACTGGATTCACGCTGTAGGTGACATGCATGAGAAATAATTGCTAATTTTTTATTTGCTTTATAGGAAAGAAACTGCAGAGACAGTTGCTTCAGGACTAATGAAAATCATTGAATGCATCTACACTGCAGCAGGAAAAGCATCTGACTCCATCCTACAAAAATGTGAGCCACAAAGAGGTAATGCTACAAAGAACATTTATCAAAGTGTGAATTGACTGTTATTTAGAAAAATTCAGCCTAGAAGAAAAAAATATTCAGGCATCATGCAGTCTGTTGGAATGTCCAAAGGATCCTGATGACTTCTTAACCCAACATGTTCACACTGCAAAGTCAAAATGTAGGAAGACTATTGAATAGGATTTTTTCATAAAAAATGATTAGATTTACTTTGTTTTTGAGTGTGTATCCTGTATTAATGTAATATTTATAGGTGCAATTGCTGAGCATTTGATAAAACGAACATATTTAGATATTCATAGTGTAGTGCATTTATTTTGGAAAACTTTGTGCAGGCATTAAGATGCATCCCCTTTAATAAGAAATAAATATAGGAAATGCATATAGTGCTTTAAAAAAAATCACTACAGGCTATCTCTATCTCTTGCATTTTTTATTTTTAAAAATCTTTTTATAGCTTCTCCTTAAAAAATCTGCACACGTTTGTAATAATAAAACAAAAAAAATACCTTCATACATATACAGTACAATATAAAAAGTAAGAGTAAATATGTTGTGTGTGTATATATAGACCTTCGTATTGCCAAACAACTTTCCTACACAACTCTAGGTTGTTTTTATTTTTTGTACAATTTTGTTGTATTGATGGTAATAGTATATTTGCATAATTGTGTTTTGATAGGATGGACATTTTATTGTATATTATGTGCAGAACTATATTGGAAAGCGGTGTATGAAATGTATTTTATATATTTATGTCCGGATTTCTGTGATTAACGTTGGTAAATTATTTTTCTGAATGAAAAGCAGAGATTATATTGGTGTTGTCTACTTTATTTTGTGATTCCATTGATCAGAACTATGTGCATACTTACTGCCCTCACTTCCTCCTGTGTCATGGAATTCTCATGTGTTCTTTCTTCCAAATGGCGCTTTCTATCATATATAGGGACATAGCAAACGGTTATGGACACAGGCTGAAGGTTTCCTTCAAGATCACTATTATAGTTTGGTTTATATAGTTTCATAAATAACTCAATTTGCAAGAAGAGATTTTTCATTACATTGTTGGCTGGCAACTGGCAGCATACAAATAATCTACATCTCGGTAATTTATCAGTCCAAAAACACAATTAGCATTCATATCACTAGCATGCTCTGTGCAAGCATTTCCAACACTCAATAGTAGCCCAAAACTGGCCAACAGGGATACCCAGATCATTTGCCAGCAAGTGTGGTCTGAACCCACACATCATGCCATATGAAGGTAACATTGACAGAAAACATGAGATATGAAGTCATGTCCTAAATATCATATTTAAAAATACTGTAAAGTGAAGGTTTGTTATGTTTTGCTAAAAGTACTGCATTTTTCAGGCTATAGTTGAATGGATAGAACATTAAAATATTTTAGGATTGCAAGGAAATGGTTAAATGTGAATAACTTTCGGTATGTTTTACCAAACCATCTGACATTTTCAGAATATGTTTGCATAGTCTTCTATCTAGAGTGTAAAGTTTGGGAGAAATCGGTTAAACTCAAAGTTAATTTTTGTACATTAAGCCACATTAAGCTCCCCAAAAAAACAAGCTTAAAGGAGAACTATGAGATGAGCGAAAATCACTCATCCTCATAGTTCCAGTTGACGTGTGTCAATGAAACTGTCACACATCAGCTCAATAGATCGGGAAGTGAGCGAATGTATATCGTCGCTCGCTCACTTCTCGATCATCTCCCAGCAGAGTGGTGACTGTCAATCACCGCTCCCCGCAGAGATTCCCCCCCCCCCTCCCTGCTACAATCCTCCAGCGCTGACTCTAGATAGGCAGAGCCAGCTGTCATTCACGCACCTGGGTAGATCTCCTCAATAATGATGGGATCCGTCCCGGCTGCGCGTGTCTCAGTATACCGGGAGCTGTAGCTCGTGATATACTGAGCTTTGGGTCATGGGAGGATGCTAATATATGTCCTCCGGTGACCCTTAAGAGTACTATTTTTAAACACTTTTAATGTCACTCATTTGCCTTGTGGGCAACCAAAATACATGAAACTTCCAGGACTGGTTTGGGAAGTTGAAGACTTAGGTTGCGCTAAAATTCAAGGCAATTGATTGAGGTTTAGACACATTATGGTACATTAAGCTCTTTTTACATGCTGTTCACATTAAATGTTTTTTAGGATTGTAAAGAAATAGTTAAAGTAATATTAAACTCTTAAAATTTTTTTGCTTTACATTTTTGCTCAAACA
The DNA here is from genome assembly GCF_000935625.1 of Nanorana parkeri. Taxonomy (NCBI): domain Eukaryota; kingdom Metazoa; phylum Chordata; class Amphibia; order Anura; family Dicroglossidae; genus Nanorana; species Nanorana parkeri. The sequence continues at coordinate 735,478 of NW_017306705.1, forward strand.
CGTACACTCATCATTTTTCTGAAGAGCTGCTTCCAAGTCTCTCAGCTCAGATTCCCTGAACTTCATGTCCAGAACAAGATCACAAAGTACAGTGCAGACTCCAGCAATTGATCATCTACTAGCTTGGAGAAGGAGGGGAGTAGCTTGATTTACTGTGTCTGTAGAGACACACACAGCTTACTATCACACACAAGGGTGACTGCATAATACTATGCTTGAGAAAGGAGTCTCTCTAAAACAGGAAATCGGGACCAGTGCTCAGGGGACCATCTGATTTTGCAGGAAACTAAAACTAAATGTCAAGGAGCAGCATCTATTGTAAGTGATTTCATCAGCACTTGAAATGTCTTACAATCCTTTTTACTTTAACCACCTGCAGACTAGGTGTTTACACCCCCTTCCTGGCCAAGCAATTTTTCAGTATTTAGCGCTGCAGTACTTTGACTGACATTTATTCCGTCATGAAACTCTGTACTGAAATGAATTTTATACCATTTTTTGAGGGACGGATAGAACTTTCTTTTGGTAGTATTTATTCACCACTAGGGTTTTTATTTTTTTTACTATAAGGTAGGATCCAGAGCGCCTCCAGGTGGCCTGGAGCTAAGCCCTGCAGTTTCCGTACTCACCTGCAGGGGTCTCCAGGCAGCCAGGAACTGCTAGGTACCAGACCTCCACTGGGTGGTGCTGGAAACTGCAACGCCAATGCTCACCTGCAGGTGTCTCCCAGCTGCCACCAATCATCCACTACATGGTGCTCCCTGGGAGGGTACTTAAGCCCTCCCTGCAGTCAGGTCTGTGGCTCAGTATTGTTTCCTGTTTCGCCTGAGTCCTGTATATGTTCCCGAGTCCTGTATCCTGTTTATGTTCCCGAGTCCTGTAACCTGCTTCTGTTCCCGAGTCCTGTATCCTGTTTATGTTCCCTGCTTGTTGTCCGGAACCGTGAGCTGCTTATGTTCCCGAGTCCAGTTAGCTCCTTGTACCGTAACCTTTTGTCCCTTAATTCCCCTGGTGTTTTGCTTTGCTCCCTGGGTTTGCTTGCCTGTTACTTTTGCATGTGGTGTGGTTTAGATGTCGTTGGTTGCTAATACTTGTTCTGTTTATATTATTCTGGTTGAAATATTAAAACGGTATATCATACATTCTGCCTTGTCCTGTGTGATCACACGTGTTTGGTCTGCCTGTGTGGGTACCTGTGTCGGTATCCCTGACACTATATTAGGGGAAAATTACTGATAATTTTGAAAAAAAAAAGTTTTTTTTACATTGTTAGGAAACAATTATCATTACCCAATTTTTTGGTAAAATATAAAAGACGGGGTCACGTCGAATAAATAGACACCAAACATGTCAAGCCTTAAAATTGCACACAACCGCAAAATAGCAAAAAACTACCCTACCCACAATTGTCCATAGGCGACGCTTTAAAAGCTTTTACCACTCATCAGTTTAGTGTTATCAGTAACACTAATGGCCCTAGAATTTTTGCTCTCACTGCGACGTTCACGTTGATATGGAACATATGCGGCGTAATTAGCACAATCGTCTTTTTCGCACGTATGAGCGCCCGACACATGTTTGCACGTTTGTATGTATGGGTGGGAACTTTAAAAAAGTTTTGTGTTTGTTGTTTTTTTTTTAGATTCTTTTTCATGTGACTTTAATTTATTATTTTTTGCAACTGATTTTTTTTCCCCTTAACTTTATTGTTATCACATAGGGGGATAAGAAATCCTCTATGTGATAGCAAAGAGATGTGACAGGTCCTCTTCATGGAGACATTAGGTGTCTCCAAGACCCCTGATGTCACCTAGGGACCCCCAAAGAAGCTGATGAAGCAGAGATCTGCTTCATCAGCTTCTCTCCAGCTTCTGGAGCCGGAGAGTGACACAAGAATGCGGAAGTTATGTAATATACATCACTGCATTCTGACAACGATCTCCCTCTGATCCCCTGTCACAGAGCCATCATGCTGGTCCCGAATAGCCGGCGGACCGCTTGTATGAAAACAGGCATTGGTGCCTATTTTAAAATTTTGGGCAGTTTCCCGCTTGCAGTTTGCCAGTCTGCCGGCCTGTCACAGCCAAGAAGCTCCGGGAGGCGGTTAATATCACTTTAAATGTGAACAAGTTTTTGCATGTTTTACTGGAAATTTTTAGAATATGTTTGCATAGATAGTCTTGTATTGTGTAACGTTTGGGGGAAATTAGTGACCAACTAAGTTTTTTTGTTTTGTGTGTGTGTGTTTTTTTTTTAATGATTATTGTCACATTAAGCTCCCCAAAAACAAGCTTAGGCCCTGTTCACACCTTTACGTTTTGTCGCACGTTCAACGCTCTATGAACGCTCTACAAAACGTTCAAACTTGAAAATCCCATTGTTTTCTATGGGTATGGTTCACACCTTTCCGTATTTCAGGCCGTCTGAACGCGCTACAAAACGGCCTACGCCTGAAAAGGTACAGGTACTTCTTTGGGGCGTTTTGGTCTCGCATTTCCATTGGTATACAGCCAAGTAGCCCTCGGAAACGCGCGTTTGTTGCGCTTTTTTTACCGCGAATCGCGGTAAAAACGCGCGACAAACGCGCATATTCAATACGCCTAGGTGTGAACCCAGCCTCCTTACCTTGTGGAAAACCACAATCCATAAAATAGATTTATATCTATTTTATCTTAGATAGGCTTTCACCTTCCTAAACTTATGTTGTACAAAGTTTCAAGGCAAATGACTGAGGTTTAGGCCCTTTTTTTCTACACATTAAAGTGACATTAAACCCTCAGATTTTTTAACATAAAACAATACTGTAATGTGTGCCTTACTGTAATCCTTTGTTGCTTCCATTCTCTTTGCTGCTCTTCCTTTTATATCTGTATCTGTTCTCATGCTGGGCAGAACTTCTGTTTTGCAGCAGACTTTCCAGCACTACAGGAAGAGGCACTTAGCTGCAAAGGGAAATTCTCCCCAAGCATGAGAAGACATGAGGATTTAAAAGGAAGAGCAGCAAAGAGAAGGGAAACAACCATGGATTACAGTAAGGCACACATTACAGTATTGGTTTATGTTAAAAAATCTGAGGGTTTAATGTCACTTTAAGCTACATTTAAGCCATTTTCACATTAGCAGGGTTATTCACAAAAGGTTGAAGAGTTTGGGGAAGGAATGAAGGAGAAGTTAACAATCTAGGTAGACAACATAACTGAACTGCAAAGAAAGCTGAATCGGAGAATTTTTCCAAACCAGCTATTTTGGCCTAGATTGTTTACTTCTCCTTCCTTCCTTCCCCAAACTCTACAACCTTTTGTGAATAACACTGTAAATGTTTTAGGATGTCCCTTCACTTTGGAGTTTCGCATTGCGCCATCTGTTACTGCTACGAGCACGACTATTTTGCAAGGTCACAACACTGTATAGAATGCAGGTGACCTGCAAAACTTTTGTCAGATCATTGTAACCCAACCTGATACTGCTACCAAAGGGATGCGCACAGTGGCGTAACTAGTGACCTCAGGGCCCCGATGCAAGAATCCATGAAGGCCCCCCCCTAAGAAAAAACAAATTATATATATATTTTTTTAAAACAAAATTTAGACAAGGAAAAAAAAAAAAAAAAACAAACACTCTCCTCTTTCATGTCCCCAGCTCTCCATTATTTCCCCCTTCATGTCCCCAGCTTTCTGCTCCCGGACCCCATGTCACCTTCCTTCATGCTTCCAGCTCCCTGTCTCCCCCTTTGTGTCCGCAGCAGCTCTATTCGGCACTGGGCAGCAGTCCTGTGTGATGAGGGGGCGCGGATTACACCGCTCCCACTCATTGGCTGCTGCCCGGCTGGATGATGCTTCACGCTGCGCCCGGAACAAGGTGAGGGGAGCAGGGTGAAGCATGTAGGGCCCAGGACAGGAGGAAGAGGTCCCGGGAATGACATTCGTGGTTACCGGGATAATAAATATCCTGGTAATCAGCGGTCACCAGGGGCCCCTTCCTCCTGTCCTGGGCCCCCTCCAAGTGGCGGAACTCCAGGGCCCGGTCGCGGCCGCGACCTCTGCGACCCTAGTAGTTCTGTCACTGGATGCGCAGTCTCCCTGTTTACTAATGCAGAGGTTTGGCTGGAAACAATACTGAGGTGCTAGACTTGAGCTACACTATATTGCCAGATTGTTGTCCTGCAATTTACTAAATATAGCCATGGTGGTGTCCTTAAGGTTTTCTGTGCTTGTGGCTTCCAGGAGGCCCTTGAGAGGCAATTTGTACCAGAATCTCTGGTCATCCAAGTCTTCCATATGGAGCTGGAGAAAGAGCATGTACTGGGACTGGGTTGCATAGGTTTTCTTCAAAGTCACAAATCTGGCCTTAAGAGTGGAGTAGACTGATTCCCCTTTTTTTTACATGAGACATCATTTGTTGTAGGAACAAGTGCAGGTGAGAGGCTCGATTCAGAAGAAAA
>NW_017306705.1:739982-782309 GCF_000935625.1 Nanorana parkeri
AAGATGTCCCACATACAAGGAAATCCAGGATTTAAGATGTGTACATTTATCCATTCCATAAATGGAGTGCCAAACAAGACAGTATGAGAGTCCAAAAATATTTAAAAATGGAATGGGTTCATAAACAGCAAAAAACAGCCAAAGCGTTTTTGGTGTTTATTGGTCTCCCCCTTTTTCATAGCTTAAACATGAGAGGTAGTATTATGGACTCAAAAACTGACACAAAACACCAGAGGTTAATTAATTGCAGTGAAAGGTATGGTCCACAACAGTGGATCAGCAAATTCCGTCCAGCTCATATGTCTATTGGGTCCCCATCTATTGTGCATTTTGAGCTGTGGCTCCTCCATTGTTCTGGGCTGGGCCTGGCTTAGACCAGTGGTGTGGGTAGAATGTTCGCCTTAGCAGCGGAGTGCTGAGTGTCTGTGACTCTGCAGCACCTGGTTGCATTTATTTTCTGAGGTAAAGTCATCTGAAAAACACTGGTGGTGGGAAAGAACATGGGTGTTTAGATTGGGTAAGGCTTTACTCTGACATGTCCTGGCCACACATCCCCATACAAGAATGAGTATTGTGACTGCTTTATTAAACTTTATAGAGAACATATGTATTTAAGTCATGGCCAGAAATGTCTACTGTTCTAGAATCCTGTAGACCTTTTGATTGCTGTAAATAAAAGTAATGTCACTGTCGCTCTGATGAAGGATCCCTGTGGGGACCCGAAACGTTAGCACCGTATGACAGTATGTGACATTGGGTATTGAATAAACATATCAATACTTTAAAAACCCTTCAAGTGTGTGCCGGTGAATTACTTTTATTTACTATTAGTGTTTTGCACGGCGCCATCCGTGTGGTCACCGGGGCACCACATATATCTTGTGGTTTTGAGACCATTGCAGTGCGAATGGGATTTGGACTTTCTTTTCATTGCTGTGGCAATTTTTTTTTAAATGTAAAATGGCACAAGAAAGGGGCTGTGCATCAGTTGACTCCAGTACTCTTATCAATTAAAGAGAAACTTTACCCATATCTTTAACATAACAACAAAGACACCTTTAGAAATGTTTAATAATAACAGTTTACAAACAGATACTTCTAGATAATTGCAGGCTTTCTATTCTTTGCATACCTTATTTCTCTTTTCTTCCCTAGTCTTCTCACAGTGGCCATTTTTATTAAGGGCAGACAAATCCATCTCCCTTTACTTCTTGGACCTCTGGCACATGTGACCATACACATGATCTCAGGGGAGGAAAATGCCTGTCCCTGAGATCTTCTGAGTTTTACAGATGAGATATCCAGCAATACACTGCTGCTGTAACCTTTTCAGGATGCAATGCTTGGGCACGATTACATAATTTGTGACAAAATGGACCAGGAAGTGGATGAACTCTATTTGTAAGTAAATGAAAAACATGTTTAACTAATGAATGTAATATTATTTTTATATCAGCAGAGTTTCATGCTGATGTGATTTTTAGTAAAGGGGGTAAAGGTCCACCTTAAGGAAGGTTTTTTTGTTTTAAATTATTATTATTTTGCTATTACCTAAAACAAATTGAGTAATTTGTTGCTGGTGTAAAATTTTGAGGAAAATTAGAGGTAATCTGCTGTGCCAATGTAATCCCAGAAAAATTCTGTCTTCATAATGTTACATCTACCTCCAAACTTCTCTAAGAATAGTTTTAGAGTGGCTGCTCATATTCTGTTTTATGTTTTATATTACCGGTACATTTGTTTTTTCTTCACAAACTGCTATTATTAATTGAGCCCTTTGCGTTCTCTGCCTGTTTTATTATCTTTCTGCATAAGCTGTACCCTCATGCTTCCTACCCCCATGTGTTCTGTTTGCAATCAAAACACGAAAGACAAATTAGTTGCTTTTTATGAAAATAAAATCCTTCAGCCCAGCCAACCTCGTTGTGTGGTCATGCTTGATTTAACCCTAAACAAACATCCAAGTGTTGTGTACCAGCAGAAGTGGGTGACATTACTCTGCTCAATGTGGAAGTCACTTCAGGCATTTTTTAAAACAAAGGACATAAATTATGATTGTCACAAAATACATTTAGGTCATCAGGCTTAGATGTTGACCTACCCAGAGACCTTGGCAAAAACACAACATGTTCCCCAAATCCTCATTCATAAAACTGACTTCACCACTCACAGAAATAATTCAGTACAATGCAAGACATACTTTGTCACATTTTGTAAATCTTTATTAATGACAATATTTCACTTCCACACTTTAAATTCAGGTTAGTTGAATCTTAATTATGTGGCTATTGTGGGTTAAAAACCATCATAACTTAACTGAGCACAAATCAGTCTGCATGTAAACCGTGAATTGCATTGGTGCTGCCAATGGGTTCCATTGCTGTGTAGATATTTCCCTATGTTCTGGTACACGTCACATGAGCTCAATGCCTAGTAATTAACACTTTATCATGGGATTACTATGTTGGCCCTAAACTATTTTTGAAATTTAAAGGTACTTCTAAACTTTTTTTTCCCCTTATTGACAGTTTTAGTAGACTGGCTTAAGAAGTAAACATCACCAAGCGGGACCCCGTCCAGACTTCACTCACCTCGCCCGTACGATTCGCACTCTGCGGACACTGATCCACACCCACTCCGGGAGCAGCAAACGGATGTCCCCCAGGAATTTCGGGCGCTTCTGAAATATCTGCCGACCAAGGAGGACTTTGCGGCCCTGGTCACCCGCGTGGAAGCGGCGCTCCAACGAGACTTGCGTAAGGTGAGGCAGGAGGTACAAGCGGTCTGCACAGAGGTTGCGTCAGTGTCCACCACCTGTGCCCAGATCGATGCCAGGGTGCGGGAACTGGAGAGACAGCAGCCCCAAATGGCGATGCTCCAACTATGAATGGAGGACTTAGAAGACCGCAACCGGCGGCAGAACGTGCGGATCCGAGGCCTACCAGAGGCGACCTCTCCCTCCGACCTCAGGCCCACTGTGCAAGCAGTTTTCGGCTCCCTACTCCAGGACGTGGCCCCGGAGGCCATTCTAATTGACAGAGTGCCCCGTCCCCTCGGCCCACCCTCCACGGACGTGGACCGAGCTACCCCATGAAGGAGGACATACTTCGCCAAGCATGGCTGAAGCGGCCTGTGGAACTGGACGGGCGGGCCTACACATACTCCCGGACCTGTCCCGCAACACCCTGAGACGCCGGGCTATGTTGCGCCCCCTCCTCTCAGCGATCCTCCAAGCTGGAGCCTCCTATAGATGGGGATATCCTATTCGCCTCCATGTCTGCAAAGAAGGCTCGTCCTTTACAGTTCGCACGCTCGAAGATGTTCCGGCCCTATGTGACCTGCTCCAGATGCCCGTGATACACCTCCCAGACTGGCTGGCCTACCTATCGGACGAACAGCCAACGGCCCAGAAGCCTAGACGTATCCGGCGGGCACGCCGGGATTCCTCTGCTGCATCACCCAACCGACGCCCCACGGAACTGCGTGGCCCTGTTGAGCCTTGATCTTGCTATGGCTATAATTGATTCCCACTGAGGAGGAGGACACTACAGAACAGTGAGACTGGCCCACCGCTACACACTCCAGGGACGATTCGATTTCCCACCTCCTGCCACAGCCGGGACTCTCGGGACCTTCTGGACCTCCAGGTGACATTTTTGACCCATTCCGATGATTCATCCACAGGACGGTCCGAGGGTTCCCCCTGGGATCTACCCGATATTAGCAGGCTCCAGACCCCCTAGCTTCCCACCGTCCGGCATGTATCCTTTTTACGCAGATCCTTCCGGGGTCCTCAGCAGGTCCATGGGGCCGGCCTTCCCACCCAGCGGACTCACTGTCGGTGATCGCAATAGGGTCGGACATGACTCTCCCAGACCGATCTATCTCAGTGGCTGGAGTGTCGGGGATCCGGCACTAGGGGGGTACGTGGCTTCACTTTTTCAGGAGTCCTACCATCTGTGTTCCGGTTCCCCTTACACTCCCTATTGTTATTACATTCTCCATAGTGATGTTGATCAATGATTACAATGTTATGTTGGTTACAAGTTGGGTGCAGTCTATCCCCTTGATTATGTTCGCCTCCTATGATTGACGGGGGGGGGGGGTTTCTTCCGGCAGGGGGCGTGAGGAGGAGGGATAGGAGCGATGGAGGAACGTGGTCCCGGGGTTGGCCTTTGGCTCCCTGCGGGACGAAGAGGTGTCGCAGGGGACCCTTGGGGCAGCCTCCCCCCATCGCTCGGTCTCGGCAATTTGGTTGTTGGGTCCACGCTACTCACTCTCCCCCCGGCTGTCCAGCCCCCCAGGACGGAGGCCTCCTCCTCTCGGTTCCGGTCCGGGTGTCTGGTTGCCGGATTGTGCCTTGGTTTCTTTTTGCTATTAGTTTTGTTTCAGTTGTTTGTGCTCAGACTAGTTCCCCCATTAGTTTGTTCCTGCAGCACCTAGAGGGCCACAGGGACTGTGAACCCAGGTTCACCTGTTAGTCAGTTCCACTCAAGGGATTTTATTCCCCTTGATCCCACCCTACCTACATCTACCTGTCAGTACATTCCTACTCCTCCCGTCTCTGTCTGTGTTGTTGTCCCTCTCCCCTCCCTATACGTCCTCCTTCCGTCCGCCCCTTCTGTGTACCTCACTAAGATGTCCGACATGGCTAATCTCAAAATCTTATCTCTGAACGTTAGGGGCCTCAATGTGCCGGAAAAAAGGAGGATGGTGCTCACGGACCTACACAGCCAGAAAACACAGGTGGGTTTCTTCCAGGAGACACACTTTGCCGAAGGCAGGGCTCCCTCGTTCCGAGATCGACATTACCCAGTGTCGTATCATAGCTACTCCCCAGACAAAAAATCCAGAGGTGTGAGCATCTTGATTAACCGCTCAGTGCCATGGCAGTTGGTGGGGATATCCGCAGGGGAAGAGGGCCGCCTACTCATGGTCAAGGGCACGCTGGGAGATCAGAAGATCACCCTAGTCAATGTATATGCCCCGAATCAGGGTCAGGTGGCTTTTCTGGAATGGGTGCTGTTGCGGATGAATGACTTTAGGGAGGGGGTCCAGGTGGTGGGAGGTGACTTCAACTTCCATTGGGACCCAGGAGGTAGACTCCACAAACCAAAAGTCACACCTGCCTTTTACGACACTGCGACGTCTGAAGAAATGCCTGCACACCCACCAGCTGGCGGATGTTTGGCGTATTCACCACCCGACCGCCAGGGACTACTCCTTCCATTCTTTAGTCCACGACACCTATACACGCATTGACTTTTTCCTAGTACATCACAGCAATTTGCCTCTAATCGCACACTCGGGGATAGGCAACATTACATACTCGGACCATGCCCCTATCCTCCTCACGCTGCAAGGAGTGTCCAGGGGGTGGCACTGGCGTCTGAACGAGACACTGATACAGGACCCGGGGTTAGTACCGGAGATAGAACATGATCTGCGTACCTACTTTGAACTCAACTCCACCCCGGACTGTTCGCCATACACTATATGGGAGGCCCACAAGACCTACATAAGAGGCACTCTGATTAAATTAGGAGCCCGACGAAAGCAACAGGGGTTAAGACTTCAATCCAATCTCCTCTCCCAGATTCACGAGCTCGAACTCTTACACAAAAGACGCCAAGACCCGACCCTACTGTCCCAACTACGTACTCTACGGGATTCCTTACGAAATACATACCTAGACAGGGCTAAAGCCACGCTTTCCAAGTGTCGCAGGCACTTCTATGAATATGGCAACCAGTGCAGTCTCTCCTTGGCGCAGGCACTCTGCCAACAGCGCCTATGTACCAGTGGTCAAGTCCCCCGGCGGCAAGGTGTGTCACCTGACAGATGACATCTCCACCGCGTGTATCGATTACTACTCTGCCCTCTATAACCTCCCAGGGCCCCAGACAGCACACTCCCTGACTGACCGACAATCTCGTATCCGAGCATATCTGGAGGCATCTGCCATGCCGGGTTTGTCCCCTGAGACCAGAGCCAGATTTCGGCAATAGAGCTTGAGACCGCCATCAAACAATCGAACACTGGCAAAGCTCCGGGCTCAGTCGGATTTACCCTCCAGTACTACAAAACATTTCCCGCTTTGCTATCTTCCCACATGCTTGCGGCATGGAATTAAGTGCGAGAGGGCAACCCCCTCCCGAGGGATACCTTATCGGCCCACGTAGTAGTTATTCCCAAACCGGACAAGGACCCAACGCTATGCCCCAGCTACCGCCCGATATCCCTACTGAATGTGGATACTAAGTTGCTAGCGAAGGTTCTATCCATGAGACTAATCCCCCACATCTCAGATCTGATCCACCCGGACCAAGCCGGGTTCGTCCCATCCAGAGAGGCCCGCGACAATACCACCCGGGACCCTCAACATCATTCACTCGGCCATGTCGAAGTCCATCCCAAGCCTTCTCCTATCCACGGATGCTGAGAAGGCGTTCGACAGGGTCGACTGGTCTTTTCTACGTCTCACTTTGGAACACATTGGGCTGGGCCAGGGCATGCTGTCGTGGATACTGGCATTATATTCCCATCCGACAGCCAGGGTCTGCGTTAACGGGACACTATCATCAGCGTTTACCATATCTAATGGCACGAGACAGGGCTGCCCACTATCACCCCTCATTTTTATCATGACTCTTGAACCCCTGCTTCGCACCATTAGAGCACACCCTGACATCCATGGTATTGCGGTGGGAGGCCAAACCCATAAAATAGCAGCATACGCGGATGACCTCCTGTTTTTCATTTCGACCCCGGACACGTCCATACCTAATCTACTCCAGGCCCTGCAGCGCTACGGCGAGCCATCGAACTACCACATTAACACCCAGAAGTCGGAAGCCCTAAATTTGACTATTCCCCCCCAATTAGTAAGGCACCTACAACAGAACTTTCCTTATCAGTGGTCCTCCACAGCACTCAAATATCTGGGTATAATGCTTCCCAGAAACCTGTCGGACACGTATAACCTCAACTTTCCCCCACTACTACAAAAGGTCCAGTCAGACATTCAAGGATGGGCACGCTCTACATTTTCCTGGACAGGTCGGTGTAATGTAGTTAAACAAAATATCCTCCCACGTTTCCTATATCCTTTCCAAGCACTCCCGATTATGGTTCCGCGCTCCTTTTTTCGCTCCCTACAGGCAGTAGTGACCAAATTTATCTGGGCCGGCAAGGCACCACGAATCAAACTGACGACTCTCCGACGCCCCAAAGTCAAGGGAGGGCTTGCCCTTCCTGACTTCCATTTATGCTACATAGCCTCGCACTTAGCCAGGGTCCTGGACTGGTGCCATCATGGTGCCACCAATCCGTAACCAAGATTTTCCTACCGGGTCTACCTTGGCATGAGGGGCAATTGCCCCAAACACTCAAAACACACCCGACTATAGGTCCCACATGGAGGGCGGCCCTATGGCCTTTTGTGCACAAACAACTATCCCCTGACCCGTCCCCTTTGCGGCCGATCCTGGGGGCTCTGGATTTTCCTCCTGGTATGGAGGACGGCCTGTTTCGCCGCCTTCTGACAGGGGACAAATTTCAAGCGCTTCACTTCCTCCATGACCATAATTGGCAGGTCCGCAGGGACTCCTCCACAGACCCCGACTTGGAAAGTCTTGACACCTGGCGCCTGCAGCCACTGTCACACTTTCTCTCCTCTCTCCCACCGCCTATCTCCTATGCGAAACCGCTCTCACCCTTCGAGGAAATCTTGCTCCGACACGGGACCCATTACTAAAACACTATCTCTATGCTACCAGTTGGTACTATCTGCAGATCTGGAGACCCCGCTCCGCTTCCTTGAACGATGGGAGGGGGAGCTAGGGATTCAGTTCTCACGGGAGGAAAGTTCCCAGATGCTACGCCACTCTTTGAAGTCATCCATCTGCAACAGATACCAGGAACTGGGATACAAAATCCTAACGAGGTGGTACCGGACCCCTCATAGGCTTCATCAGATGTCACGGGACAATCCGCACATTTGCTGGCGCTGCGGTTGCTCCCCTGCGGATATGCTTCACATCTTTTGGTCCTGCCCATCACTGACACCTTTCTGGACACAGGTTTGTCTCATCGCGCAGAAATGTACTGATCACACCGTCCCCTGAGGACCCGGCGTTCTTCCTACTCCACCATAACCATTTCCCAGTGAAAAGTTACTCCCGCTCGGTGCTAGTGCATATCTTGAATGCAGCCCGGGCATGTATACCTCTTCTATGGAGACAGGTTACCCCACCCTCGGTTCAACTGTGGTTCTCCAAAATAAACGACATTCGATTCATGGAAGATCAAGAGGAGGTCCGGTCTCTGCTTGTCCTGTATCTATATGTCTACACAGTATGGTTATCCAGATGGTTGTGTTCAGGAACCAATACGGATGTTTTTTTATGTTTTCACTGGAAATGTTCAAGTTCTATCTGTATGTATATGTAACATGTACATGCTACCTGTGCGACAATAAAGAATTTATATAAAAAAAAAAAAAGGATAATAAAACCAAATCAGGACCTTTTGCTAACTGCTGTGTTTAGAAGTAAATGTTTTACAAATATAAAAAAAAAGAAGTAAACATCAACAGCCTAAAGTTCAACCACTTGAAGACCAGGGTGTTAAACCCTCTTCCTGTCCAGGCCATTTTTCAGGATTAAGTGCTGAGGTACTTTGACATTTATTTGGTCATGCAACGCTATACAGAAAATAATTTATATTGTTTTTTTGGGGACCCATAGAGCTTTCTTTTGGTCGTATTTAATCACCTGTGGGATTTCAATATTTTAGCATAACAACAAAATAAAGTACTGAAAATTTTGGGGAAAAAAACTGTTTCTTATAAAATGTTATGAAACATTTATCACCCCAATTTTTTTGTAAAATATAAAAGAGGGAGTCACGTCAGGTAAATAGATGCCAAACATACCAAGCCTTAAAATTGCACGCGCCTGCAAAATCACAAAAAACTACCACACCCAAAATTGGCCATAGGCGATGCCTTAAAAGCTTTTACCGCTCATCACTTTAGTGTAATTAGTGATTTGATGGCCCTAGAATTTTTGCTATCACTCACACATTTTCTGTGATATGTAACATGTGATGGCCAATTTATGTGACAGGTCCTCTTTATGGAGACGTCAAGGGTCTAGAGGCCCCCAGAGAAGCTGATGAAGCAGAGATCTGCTTCACCAGCTTCTCCCTGACTTCTGTAGCTGGGAATGACAGCTAAATGTGGAAGTGATGTAATATACATCAGTTCCTGCATTCTGGACACAGGAGAGGAGTTCAGAGGCAGATTATGTACTGATCTCTCTGTGATCTCCAGTATAAAACAGCCCACACCGGGCACAGTGCATCTTGGGACCGGCGGCAGCTGGGGGGTCCGGTACACCCACAAAAACATACAAGCGATCAGGCATTTCCACAGACGCCGGAACGCTTGTTTTTAAACAGCTGGCTGTTACATTTTTGACAGTTTCCCATTTTTGACAGGCTCCCTTTCGGCTGTTTTTTTTTCTTTTTAACACTTTATTGCTATAGTTTATAGCTTATTGGCTAGGGAGCCCCCTATGTGATAGCAATGAGGATGTGACAGGTCCTCTATTATGGAGGCTTTTAAACCCATAATCACTCCAAATATGACAGAATACGTCAAGGTTTTAGTGAATCTTCATTTTTATTTTTGAAGTCACTTAAAGTGGAAACAAGCGCTTTCGGGGCCGCGCAGGGTCCCCTTCATCAGGCTTAAAGTGAACATTGCAAAGTTTACACCATATTATATATACACACACAAAAGACTGGTTACCACATGAGACCACCCTATTGATTCACTAAAACCTTGATGTATTCTGTCATATTTGGAGTGCTGATGACATCTATATACGTTTTACCTGATACGGCGCCATCCGTAGTCATTGTGAGCAACCATTTTTTCACATGGGAAGTCCGGTAAGGTGTGCCACAGGTCCTTGGACATTTGTACTCATTGGCTTTTTCCTGTTTAAGCACCCCCGATGTTATACTCCCACCCTGCAATTCAGGGATTATTAACAATTCTTTATAATAGACACACATTGGACGTGTTCTCCTCCCCCCCCCCTTTTTTTGGCTACAAGAGACAACTATTCTTCTTTTCTGGTATCTATGGATAATACAAATACCCGACAACTCTCAGCGCAGCAAGCAACTAGTCACCTGTACAACCAGGAGAGTATACAATCGATACTCTTCCCTTCAGACGAAAATAAAGCATTTGGTGTTGACACTCCTCTCGATCTCTATCTAGAGATCAAACGACTACGCAAAAAGAAAGCAGACTTTGAACTACATGGACAGACATTATCGGAATATTACAGGACAAGGAAAATATCCAGAGGTTTTAGAATCACTAATCAACCTACCATTGGGAGGAATAAACACGAATTCTGCGAAAGATGGTGTGAAGTGGCCACTCAGAACTCTTTGTTACTCGAGGAAATGAAAGTTCAATTATGTGAGATCAATAGAGAACTCACCTCCCTTGACGCCACACTCCACAAGAAGAGTACGAACATAGAAGCCCTTGCCGGCGACCTACAAAAGATTGAGATCGAAGTAACCACCTACACCGACAAACAACAACGAGCCAAAAAGAACAAATTCAAGCAGGTAAACCTGAATTACCAAGACAACCGTGTATATCCCTGGCTAGCCGGAAATACCCAACAACGCAGCCGCTATACCAACAGGAGACGACCGTATCGACAACCACGGGCAGTGGGCGGTATATCCTCAGGAAGTGACAGACCTACTGAAAATCCGTCCTCGGAAAGTGACTCCAGTTACCCGGACCCTTCTGGCAAACGCATCAACGACACGGCGGTCCCTTTATCACGGGCCCAAGATACAGACGATCACTTCATTTTTATTTTTGAAGTCACTTAAAGTGGAAACAAGCGCTTTCGGGGCCGCGCAGGGTCCCCTTCATCAGGCTTAAAGTGAACATTGCAAAGTTTACACCATATTATATATACACACACAAAAGACTGGTTACCACATGAGACCACCCTATTGATTCACTAAAACCTTGATGTATTCTGTCATATTTGGAGTGCTGATGACATCTATATACGTTTTACCTGATACGGCGCCATCCGTAGTCATTGTGAGCAACCATTTTTTCACATGGGAAGTCCGGTAAGGTGTGCCACAGGTCCTTGGACATTTGTACTCATTGGCTTTTTCCTGTTTAAGCACCCCCGATGTTATACTCCCACCCTGCAATTCAGGGATTATTAACAATTCTTTATAATAGACACACATTGGACGTGTTCTCCTCCCCCCCCCCTTTTTTTGGCTACAAGAGACAACTATTCTTCTTTTCTGGTATCTATGGATAATACAAATACCCGACAACTCTCAGCGCAGCAAGCAACTAGTCACCTGTACAACCAGGAGAGTATACAATCGATACTCTTCCCTTCAGACGAAAATAAAGCATTTGGTGTTGACACTCCTCTCGATCTCTATCTAGAGATCAAACGACTACGCAAAAAGAAAGCAGACTTTGAACTACATGGACAGACATTATCGGAATATTACAGGACAAGGAAAATATCCAGAGGTTTTAGAATCACTAATCAACCTACCATTGGGAGGAATAAACACGAATTCTGCGAAAGATGGTGTGAAGTGGCCACTCAGAACTCTTTGTTACTCGAGGAAATGAAAGTTCAATTATGTGAGATCAATAGAGAACTCACCTCCCTTGACGCCACACTCCACAAGAAGAGTACGAACATAGAAGCCCTTGCCGGCGACCTACAAAAGATTGAGATCGAAGTAACCACCTACACCGACAAACAACAACGAGCCAAAAAGAACAAATTCAAGCAGGTAAACCTGAATTACCAAGACAACCGTGTATATCCCTGGCTAGCCGGAAATACCCAACAACGCAGCCGCTATACCAACAGGAGACGACCGTATCGACAACCACGGGCAGTGGGCGGTATATCCTCAGGAAGTGACAGACCTACTGAAAATCCGTCCTCGGAAAGTGACTCCAGTTACCCGGACCCTTCTGGCAAACGCATCAACGACACGGCGGTCCCTTTATCACGGGCCCAAGATACAGACGATCCAGGCGGGGATGCAGGACCAAGAGGCATCCAAACCAGAGCCTACAGCAGGGGAGGAAGACCACCACGGAGAATCCGGTGATCAATCTATCCTCACGGCTGGTATCCGAGGGTGAGTGTTTATTACTATCCAAAGGACTCTCTTTTTGTCCTACCAACCGTCTTGACATGTTCCAATTTGAGATTGAATCATTCAAATTTGAAAGAAGCCTAAAATTGAAACAATATTTTTCCACCCAACCCCCGATTGTAAAAACCGGTCCTCCCTTCAGACTAAAAAGTAGCTTCATTCCACCTGGCCAATTCCAAAGCATTGAGTCTTATATACGCACCATGAAACATGATGTGGTTCGAACATCTCGTAAATCGCGGTGTTTCATTAATTTGACGAAGAATGAACGCTGTGCGTTGTCGGCACTTAAGAATGATGACACCATCATAATAAAACCCGCTTACAAAGGGGGTGCCATTGTCATTATGGACTATTCAACGTACAGCAAAGGCATGTTATCTCTTCTAGCTGATAGCAGCTATGAAGCAACAACACACGAAAAAATGCGTTCAATACTAAACGGATTGAATATTGTCATAGAGATGGGCAAAAATAATGGATGCATTAACGAAACAATTGCAGATTTCCTTCTGCACAAACATGCATGTAACCCAGTACTCTTTGGGCTACCAAAAATCCATAAAGGATTAGACCCACTATCCTTTCGCCCCATAGTCTCAGGTACTGATTCATGTAATCAACGCATTCAGAGATTGGAAGGGAGATCAGCGGGAGATGAAGGG
This sequence comes from Nanorana parkeri, assembly GCF_000935625.1. Taxonomy (NCBI): domain Eukaryota; kingdom Metazoa; phylum Chordata; class Amphibia; order Anura; family Dicroglossidae; genus Nanorana; species Nanorana parkeri. Next base: position 752,906 of record NW_017306705.1, read on the forward strand.
TTGATGGAATCACAATTACCAAAGCATCGAAATTAGAATAGCCATTGATAAATTTAATAAAGGTGACGAGATTGATGCCAACAAACCTGTGGCAATACACTTCGCCGAATGTAAACATCAAACGCATGAACTCAGGGGTATGGTGATCGAGCATATACGTACACAACCCAGAGGGGGTGACAGATCCAAACACCTCCTACGAAGGGAAGCATATTGGATCTATACCCTAGAGACCCTGATTCCAAGAGGTCTTAACACAAATTTGGGCTTAACATGTTTTCTTGATGAAAGATGATTGTGTCCAGTATTCATCCTTGGATAAATTCGAAAATGTTATTTCCTCCTGGTGGGTCACTCCATTTGTTGACAGCTCCGGGTGAATTCAGTACCGGCTGGTACGATGTTACGTCTAACTGTTTTTTAGTCTCTTATTTTTTCACCTTTTAGGGTGCCCCCCCCTCTTCCCTCCTTCCCCCTGTCCCCTCTTTTCCTTACCACTACGGTCACCCACAATCCCTACCAGATTATAGCGTATGTCTTCACATGTTGAAGTTATGAATACGCGATTGTAATCTTGAGTGCCATCTGATTGGTCTTTTGCTCATAGAAATACTACCACTGGTGAGCCCAGGATATTACCAAATACCTTCTTTGCATTCATCTATATGATCCTGGTTGTGGATTCACACCATATATGAATATCAGCATGGGTACCATACCAAATGCCACTAACCTATTTTATGCTTTATAAATATTACCAATTATAATCTTATGTTATAGCCCGCACAGAATGGTTTCAGGTTACTATCAAATACTATTTCCATTTTAGTTCTACCTAGTGTTCATCACCTGGTTATGTATTCACACCATCATATGTTTATAATAAATGTATGAATGTTAGCAGATGTACCAACTTTAAATGCTATTGAATTTGTTTATGCCATACAATTATCACTTCTTGTGTGATCTCATGTTATGCTATATCCAGCATACTTCGCATATCAACTGTGGTCTGGTTTTTGTACCCATGTTAAATTGTCATGTTATTTGGTTCTGCACTAGTATATGTATAACATACTCAGGAGACCGACAATTTCCTCCCCATCGGGACACACTCTAAATTAAGACATTCATATCCACGCGATGAGGCATCGCCTCCTACACTTATATTCAACAGTCAGTCCCAAACGAGCACTTCATCGGCATCCTCCGTTGTCTCCCTATAGACGGCTGACAAGGGGCGTTCCCAATGCCGGAATCGCTCCAATAGTGCGTGTCCTGCTGCGCATGCATAGTAAGCACTGAGGATCGGTCTACACACAGAGGACGTCAGACAGCGGTGTTTTCACTGTCTGACAGCGTCCCCGTCACCATGACAACCCGGTTTTCAGCCCCTCGGTCAGAACTTACAGAAAACCACACACATAACAACACAACATGAACGAACTATGAACCATATGATCCATGTATATATATTTGATACAATGATGTTGCATTTTGGTGGGTCCTGACATAGCATTTGAATATGACATTTTAACAATGTTAACCTTTTGTTCTGGCGGGAATTATGATGTCACTGACGTCAATAGGGTGGTCTCATGTGGTAACCAGTCTTTTGTGTGTGTATATATAATGGTGATGGTGTAAACTTTGCAATGTTCACTTTAAGCCTGATGAAGGGGACCCTGCGCGGCCCCAAAAGCGCTTGTTTCCACTTTAAGTGACTTTAAAAAAAAAATGAAGATTCACTCAAACTTTGACGTATTCTGTCATATTTGGAGTGCTGATGACATCTACATACAACGTTTTACCTGATACGGCGCCATCCGTAGTCATTGTGAGCACCCATTTTTCCACATGGGAAGTCCGGTAAGGTGTGCTACAGGTCCTTGGACATTTTAAAACCCATAATGTCACCCAGGGACCCCAAATAAGCTAGTGAAGCAGAGATCTGCTTCACAGTCTTCTCTCTGGCTACAGAAGCTCGAGAATGACAGCTGAAGGCAGAAATAATGTAATACACATAACTTCCGCATTCAGAGATTGGAAGGGAGATCAGCGGGAGATGAAGGGTTGATGGAATCACAATTACCAATGCAAAGATGTATGCACATTTTTTGTTTCCTTCTCGGGTCCGTGCTCCATGTACCCACCTAATCAAGTCACTGTAGTATTCTGCATCCTCAGAAGTCCCTGCCCCTAGACAGTAAGTAGAAAGACATCTATATTATGATTGTAAACAGGAAACAATGTGATATATGCCTGTCAGGTTTTTTTAAAATTAGTTTATGGATTCTTTAAAAATTCTGTTTTTTAAATATTTTATAAATAATGTATACATTTAAACACTAAAACTGCTCTGTAACGTGAATAGTAACAGTGGATTGAGTCCATTATTTTTCCACACTGGCCCCCCTTTTTTTTAACATGTGCTTCGAATAAGCTCCTGCTGTTAGACTGAAAACTATTTAACTACTCCCACTCACAGTAAGTAGTATGCCATAACCCAGTTTTCTGCTTTTCACTTGTGGGTCCTCAACCTCCCTTCCTCTTGACTTGCTGTTTTTTTATTTTTTATTTAAGTTTTATTCATTTTCAAGTAATAACGAATAAACATCACGTTAAGATATTCAAAGATTATTGAACAATTATTGAAAAAGACATAAGAACACTCATGTCCAATAATATAAGAAAAATATTAAGGATTGAAACAAAAAAGGGAAGAAAGACAATTAGACAGGGGAATGACAAATGACAAAGACAAACTCTGGTTATGGTATTCTAACTTTTTCAAATTATCATAAAGTACATGGATGTTACCCATTAAATAGGTGAGAGCCAGTGGTGGAACTACCGCCGGTGCAGGCGCACCAGGGCCTTGGCCTGTGGGGGGCCCAGCACAGTCCCAGCGCCGGATCGGTGGCCAGCGGGCCCCCCATCTCTGCACCGAGAGTGAGGGGGCCTGTCCGCCGGCTGCGATAGTATGGTGCCCGCCGGCCGCTGTGAGGAGGGAGCCGCGGAACAAGGAGGCACTGAAGACAGCCCTGCAGCATTTTTCTGCTGATACAGCGGCGCATCCGTTCTTTCTTTCCTCCCCGCTGGGCGCTGCCCTGTGTCCCAGAGGGGAGGAGAGAAAGTGACAGCCGGCCGAGCGCTGTGTTTGTGGGGTTTTTTTGGGGGGGGGGGGCCCCAAAAAAATCTTGCACCAGTGCCCTTTGTTCCTTAGGTCCGCCACTGGTGAGAGCTATAAGATGCTATATTATGCATATAATTTAAAAGTAAATAAAAATGAATTGGCCCGATAAGTTAACACCGTATGAATCTGAGGCCTTAAAGTTCAGCCAGCTTGCCCAGATTTTATAGAAAGAGGCATAATCATCATAATGTATTGTAATTGACTTACTGTTAATCTCAATGGACATAAGTATTACCTTTTGTGACAGCCCTATGATCATTTACTTTCTGCTAGGCTATGCCTATTTGGCTGGCACTAATACATGGACAGCACAGCTGGCTGATAAAACCAGTAGCCATAGCAGCACATGCAGCTGTGATGGGGCCTGGGGGTGGTAGATAGAGGCCCATTAGGGACAGGGCCGGCCTTAGGCCTTTAGGCGCCCTGTGCGAGAAAATGTTGAGGCAAATTTGAATATATAAAATCTATGCAGGTAAAAATACATAGCCAGTGTTGAATCATTAAGGGGTTATTCACTAAGGAGCCGCAGGATATAGCTGTAGCGTTGGCTAATCCTTCGGCTCACTTTGGCCGCTAGAAGCATTCAGTTCAGGCTACTGTCCTCAAATGACCTGAGGACAGTAGCCTGACATTGTATGACAACAAATGGGCCGAGTCAGCCTTGACGTCACAGCTGACTACGCCCATTTATTTAGATGCAGCCGGGACCTGCAAGAAGCGTTTGACAGGTTGGCGGACAAATGAAAACGGTTAGGCGCAGCCAGCGGTGATGTCACTGCTAGCTCCACCCAATCGTTTACATTTTGCCGGCATCTGTCAAACTGTAATTTTGTGTCTCGAGTTCGACATGTGCGGACAGGTGGGCGGGCGTCAGGTCTTTAAAAAAATATATATTTTGACGAGTCGGGGGCTTCGTGGACATCGCTGGACGACATGATCGACCCTGAATTACTTTGTTGGATCATGTTTTGGAATTTTTGGGGGCTTATTCATTCACAAGGGGGGCAGCATCTGGGTGCCCCCTTTGTGAAAGGGGGTACTCTGATGCAAATAAGCCTCCTTGCCCGCAGACCCCCACATACCACTAGGCCAGGGTTGTGGCAGAAAAGACCCTTGTCCTCATTGGCATGGGGACAAGGTGCTTTTTCAGAGGGCACCTGGAAAAGCACCCTCCCAATGCCAAGGACATGTGGTCTGGTATGGTGCAGGGAGGGGGGCAGCTCGTTTGTCCCCCCCCCCACATCCTCAACTGTTCAGCTCCTATGAGACTGTTGGACCGGATGAGTCGAACGGCTTCTTCACTTCTGCTCAGCCGAACATGCTCCCTGAAATGAAGGGAGCCGATGTATGGCTGATGTAACGGCATTCGGCTAACTTCACTTCGGCTCGGTTATTCACTCGGCTGGCTTCGGCAGCTTCGTAAATAACCCCCTAAGAGTTAGATACATTTCCCTTAGCCCTACCCCTTGGGAAGTTAAGATCTTACATAAAATGCACAAAAAGAGTCTGCAGGACCATTGCTAGTAACAGCTCGCTCATGCTTTTTCTGTGCAGCAAGTACCATGTTCTTCCTGTCTGTCTGTAAATAGATTTTTTTTCTTTTGCCCTCACAACTTCTGCAACTGACCCAGCCAGCACTCGACAAATTAACCCTGTATGCCAAACACAGTCTTTTTCACAAAACATTTTTCTCAGAGTGTTTCCTACGATTAAAAAAGTGGCAAGACCGCTAAGCTTAGTAGTTTCTCAAACAAATGCTTGGGAGATGCCTTTAAGCTAAGCTATATATTGTGTAGTAGAACACGACCAGTGTCGGGTACAACATATTCTGGTATCGTATAATTTGGATGGATAATTGTTTTTTTTTTACTTTACATTAAGCCTTACTTAGATAAATCAGCAGCACCCCAATCTGATTCATTTTAACTTGAAAAGAGGCTGTTTAAATGTAGTTTTGGCTCAGACGCCTATATGTTGCTCAATCAGCGATGAGTCGGAATTGACCCGTGGAAATAGCAGCCAAAACATATCTAAAAGTTATAGAAAGCTAAGATACCTTTTTTGTTAAAAACTGGCCAGTGAATATCAGAAATTGGGCCTTAAGATCCTAATACGCTGGTATAGAGAACCACAGGAATTAAGGTTTGGGGATTGTTTGTTTTAAATAGCAGCACTTTGTTGCCTGGGTATGATATTTAGTATGTGTTCCTATATGATATAATGTATAGATTGTTCTACAGTATCTTTAGCTTTTTTAACATAAAATATTTTACCTTAAAGGTATATTTGTATTGTATTGCCGGCCTGATGTCGTGGGCAGAGAGTGTCAGGAGGGGTGTCGAGGGTCTTAGTAAGGGGAGATGTGCGGGTGGCAGAAACGCTGTGAGCAGGCATCACATTGCTCCCCAGAAGGCTGCCGCAAGGTCCCCAGCAAGCGCCAGACCTAAAACACCCGAGTCAATTTGAAAAATTTAAGTACCGGCATCTGTTTTTAGTATTGGGGCAAAGGTCAGTTATAGCGCAGAGTACAGAGGTCAGCGGTGTAACACTAAGTGCGGAGGTCAGTAATGTAACGCAGAGGTCAGTAATGTAATGGAGAGTGCGGAGGTCAGCGGTGCGTGTAACGGAGAGTGCGGAGGTCAGCGATGCATGTAACGCAGAGTGCGGAGGTCAGCGATGCGTGTAACGCAGCGTGCGGAGGTCAGCAGTGCATGTAACGCAGAGTGCGTAGGTCGGCGGTGCATGTAACGCAGAGTGAGGAGGCCGGTGGTGCGCGTAACGCAGAGTGAGGAGGCCGGTGGTGCGCGTAACGCAGAGTGAGGAGGCCGGCGGTGCGTGTAACACAGATAGAAAAGGGACTTACAGTGCTGATGTGAAATTCATGTTCTCTGTCCTCATGCCCTCTTCCTCAACACCGGGTGGTGGTGGGGGGGGAGGGGGAGCAAAGATGTTTCCTGGAGGAAAATCCCAAAGCAGCCTTGATGTGCATCTTTACCTTTGCAGGTCCCGCTCTGCTGAAGTACACAGACAGCCAAAGGCAGTGCTGCATTCTCCCTCCCAGCCAATAGCAGCTGATGTGGACGGGGGAAGGTTCAGGTGGCTGCAGTCTGCTGTGTACTTTCACTTCGGCAGAGTTGTCAAAGATCAGATCTGCATCAGCGGCCGTTTTAAAGGGGAATCAGCGAAAGACAGCTGATATTGGTGCTGCATTTTGGGTCACACTAGCCATGGCCGGGCATGACTGCGTAACTACAAACACCCCTGGCCCGACAAATGACTTCTTGGAAGCCAGGACATTTTGGTAATGAACTACAGTGCCACATGGTTGCGGACACGTGCAGGGCAAGGAACATGTAGGAATTTTCCCTGCCAAAGGATGGCCAACTTGTTAATGCCAATGTCACACACAACTGCCTGGCTGAAGATTGCATGGTGTCAGCCAGCTCTCAGCCTGAGCCTGCAAAAAAGCCACAGCTCTGTCCAGTGATTTCTGTCCCCAGGCATATGGGCTGCAATACAACATGGCAGTGTTTAGCCTGTGACATTAGATCTGCTCTGGGGTGCATCTCCTGCCATCTGACAAGACATGTTGTGACACCACCAGCTCCAGTGGTATACCTCGTCCTTCATTCTTCCCAGCTGCCATAAGATTCACTTAGTGTGCATTGAAGGATATACAGTATAGCATACCTGCCCATGCTTGCTTGGCCACATGCCTGAGGCTCTGGGTACCCTGCTGCTGAAAACATTGTCAAGCTCAGGCTGTTGGCAACCTTGGCACTTTAGCTGAAACTACAAATCCCATAATGCCTCTCAATGGACCTGTAGTTTCATAGCTGCTAGAGTGCCAAGGTTGGCTACCCCTGGTCAAGCTACATAGGCACATGGGATGTGGGCATGTGAAAAATAGTGGTGGCTGGGTACCTGCAAGTGTGGTGTAGCACTGGCCATAAACTCTAGAAAGGGGGCTAATTCCATGAGCTGGAATGGGAGCAGCTGCAGTGCCAGGATTAAGATCCTGGGCATGAGGGTGATTTAGGGATTGCTTTTCTATTGCAGCAGCTGTGAAAGAGACTCCTGACCCTTTTCAGACTTTCCTCACTGTAAATGGAGGCTACACATGTTTTGGTGGATGAGTCAGGAGATGCATCAAATAAGCAATGAGGAGGGGGGGTGTTGGGTCTTTTCCTGGCAACTTGTCTCATTGATGTGTTCCTCTTACTGAACTCTGTGATGCAATGTCATGTACATACACATGCATATAGTACCCAAATGGCTGGTACTTTTACCATAGCTGTTAAGTCACCAGCACTTAGTTTGTCTAAACGAACTGAGATATGAAGATATGGAGTTAGATAAATACATAGCGTTAGATTGAGTTAGATAGAGTAAGATTCTATCTATATATAGAGTTAGAGAGAAAGGGAAACAGAGAGATATAGATTGAAATAGAGAAACATAGGGGTCTATTCACGAAGCTACCGAGGGATCTGGTCGTAGCTTCGGCCGATCCTTCGGCTACCTTCGGCCCCAGGACCCCTTCGGTTCAGTAGAACCGAGATAAGAGTTAGATTCTATCTAGATATAGAGTTAGAGAGAAAGAGAAACAGATATATAGATTGAGATAGAGAAACATAAAGTTAGAGCTTAAGATAGGGAAATATAAAGATAGTGATGAGAAATATAGAAAACGGACTGAGATATGATGATATGGAGTTAGATTGAGTTAGATAGAGTAATATTCTATCTACATATAGAGTTAGAGAGATAAAAGGAACAGAGAGATATAGATTGAAATAGAGAAACATATAGTTAGAGCTTAAGATGGGGAAATATAAAGATTGTGATCAGGGCCGTCTTTAATATTGATTGGACCCTGGGCAAACAATTTCTTGCCCCCCCCCAGGCCCTACCAGCAGCATATGGAAGAGGTGGATCAACACTGTGATGCTGATCGCATAGTAAACAGAATGGTGCTGCAAGGGTTGCTGCCTTTTCTTCAAGCAAAACCTGAACAGTCTAGCACCACGCTGCATCTTTTTTTAGAATAGACAAGAGAGTGTGAGGAGAGACAGCCAAAATAGAGAGAGAGGAGAGACAGACAGGAGAGACAGCCAGGAGAGAGAGAGGAGAGAGAGAGGGGAGAGAGAGAGAGGAGAGAGAGAGAGGAGAGACGGCCAGGAGAGCGGGAGAGGAGTGACAGCCAGGGGAGAGGGTGGACAGCGAGGAGAGACAGCCATGAGAGAGCGAGCAGAGACAGCCAGAATAGAGTGAGAAGAGACAGCCAGGAGGGAGAGCGAGGAGAGACAGACAGGAGAGAAAGAGGGGAGAGCGCAAAGCGAGACAGCTAGGAGAGAGAGCGAGGAGAGACAGACAGGAGAGCGAGAGACAGGATATTCAATATCCTGGTGGGAAGCTGTGTGGGGTCTCAGGGCTGTACTGTACATGGTCTCAGGTGAGCTGTGCAGGTGTCAGTATCGGTGCAGTAGCATCCCTAGTGAATTATAAAAGTGCACTGCGCTTTACAGACCAACTACACATACAATCTAATAATAATCTACATGTGTAATAAATGTGCAGAATCACCCTATTATTATACAGGATTTATATAGCGCCAACAGTTTGCACAGCGCTTTACAATATAAGGAAGACATTACAAATACAATACAATTCAAGACAATATGGTGATGAGGGCCCTGCCCCTGAGGGCTTACAATCTAACGGGTGGTGAATAAATACAATATATAGTGGACAAATACCTAATATGTATTATTTACCATAGGGTGATTCTGCATATTTCTGTATTTATTTCACATGTAGATTATCATTAAATTACATATGTAGCCGGTCTCTATAGTGCAGTGCACGTTTATAATTCATGTTTTTTAGGTGTTATATAAACTTTTTAGCATGGTAGCTTGGGGGTTTGTTGTGCAATAGCACAGATCCTGTTTGTAATATTATCTATAGGTGCATCCCTAGTATTGAGAGCCCAGTAAGCTTTGCTGCAGCCATACATAGAACTTGATAATTACATTTTCTAAATCCTGCTTCAGCAGCATAGATTGAACTAGAGAAACAATGTCAGGAACCTGCTCTGCATATGTATGTATAACACAGAGTATATGTATCTGTTGCATACATATACTGTGGCATAAATGGGCACTTACTGGGTATGAAGGTCTGGAGGGGGGAGGGGACACAGCGGGGGTGACATCTCAGGGCACGGTGAGGGCTCCCAGCAGGGCTCCAGACAACACAGGAGAGCAGGGGTGGGACCGGGTTCATAGTGGGCAGAGCCCGGAGCCACATCTATGCTGCTGTATGTAGCCTCCTGTCTGTAGATCACTGATGCTGTGTACACAGACGGGGCTGGGCTGGTGCAAGCCTCATTGCCTACAGAGGTGAGGCTGCCAGCCCTGCACGTGTTTATCTTATGTTGGCTGAAGGGGCAGCTGTTTTGGGCCCCACAACAATGATTGGGCCCTGGGCAGCTGCCCCTTTTGCCCTGCGTTAAAGACGGCCCTGATTGTGATGAGAAATATAGAAAACGGACTGAGATATGAAGATATGGAGTTAGATAGAGTTACATAGAGTTAGATAGATACATAGCGTTAGATAGAGTTAGATAGAGTAAGATTCTATCTACATATAGAGTTAGAGAAATAGGGAAACAGAGAGATATAGATTAAAATAGAGAAACATAGAGTTAGAGCTTAAGATAGGGAAATATAAAGATAGTGATGAGAAATATAGAAAACGGACTGAGATATGATGATATGGCGTTAGATAGAGTTTGATAGATAACTAGAGTTAGAAATAGTTAGATAGAGTAAGATAGAGTTAGATTATATCTACATATAGAGTTAGAGAGATAGACATTTTTATTACAAAGTTTCCATACAATACAGCCAACAAAATAACACAACCATGAGCATAACTATAGTTTTCAAAGCATCAAAATATTAAAGAAAATACACTACAGAATTATAGCTCAGGGTAGAAGATTTACAGAAGCTGAAGACCCAATATTTTTCTTTAACATATTAAACGAAAGGACATTTTAGTGCAGAGCATTATCCCTCCTCTGTCATTTGAGGAGTATAATTTGTAAGTTAATTACAAATATCAAGCTTAGATAAGCAAAGAAACTTGAGAAAGAAAAAGGATCAAATAGAAAAAGTGTAGAAAGAGAAAAGAAAATGTATAGAAATAAGAATATGAAAAAATATGTTTGCATCACAAAGATATAGGGGTCTATTCACTAAGCTGCCGAAGGATCTAGCCGTAGCTTCGGCTGATCCTTCGGCTAGCTTCGGCTCCAGGACCCCTTCGGTTCAGTAGAACCGAATGGCTGCCGTACGGGCTATTCACTATAGCCCGTAGAGCTCCCGAAGTTGGCCGAGCGGCTCAGTCGAGCCAAAGGCATATCCCACTGAGACACTCGACTGAGCCATGGTGAAAGACAAAGCTGGCCGAATGACAACCTGCTTCTGACAGCTGGGCGGAGCCAGCCGTCACCTCACGGCTGGCTCCAGCCACTTTCAGAGAGATCAGCGTCCCTGGTTACCAGCTAACCAGGGATGCTGTCATTACACACGGAGAGCAGCCTCTCCGTGTTCTCAGTGTGTAATGACAGATGGCATTCCTGGTAGTGACTTTTTTTTTTATTGAGATGGCAGCAGAACCGCCCGGCCAATAGAAAACAGTTGGGCGGAGCTAGCTGTCACTGCTAGCTCCGCCCAATCGTTTTCTATTTTATTTTTTACTACTTTTTAAACTGTTTTTCTATTCTACTCGGTACCACAGAGGTACCAAGCAGAACAGATGAGCCGTTCGGCTGACTCGAAGCCACCCGATGGAATCAGCCGTACCAGCCTGAAGTGAATATCCGAACAGCGTTCTGCTCACTTCGCTTCGTTTAGTCTCTCGGCTGCCTATGGCAGCTTCATGAATAGACCCCATAATCCTTAGTGGTACTGAGTAGTCGGGGTGATGGATCAACTCCAACCCCAGGGTGGCACTTCCTAAGTCACAATAAGCTAAACATATTAAAAGCTATCACAATAAATTTCAGGATGGTAAAAAAGGAGCCAGGGTTCCCATATGCGCAAGAACTTTGTATGTTTATCTGCTAAGATACTGGTCAAACATCCATTAGTCATCATGTTGTCAACCCTCTGTTTCACATCCAAACACAAACCGTGTTGTTTTTTCAAATGCTAGCCAAAGTTAATTGAACCACAATCAGTATATGATGTGTTAACTTTGATTGTTGTGATTTCATCAAAATGTCTATATCACCATATAAAAGAACGTACCATGGATTATTAGGGATATTCTTGTGAAAATAGTAACTTCAGTAGACGAAGAAACCTTTAACCAAAAAGACATGGCAAATGGGCAAGTCCATCATATGTAACATATCACCAGTAGCAGACCAGACACACTCAGGCGAGCAACTAGCGTTCATATGTGATATACAATAAGGAACCATGTACCATCTCATCATAACTTTATACACTACCTCTGAATTGGTAACATTTAGAGAGTACCTCGGTACTGTATTTCTTACAGCTATCCAGTCTTCTGCTGACATCGTTAATTGCAGGTCTGCTTCCCATTTTTTATAAAACTGGTAAAAGATTTAGTAGGATCCCTATTTCTAGGTAAAGCCTAGATTCAATGTCCTATTTGTATGAATCTAAATAGCTCAATGGTTATATAACACACACAGGGGCTTGCTAGCTAGCTCCTGTGTGATAGCAAAAAAAGTTAGGTAAAAATAAATAAAATTATGAAAATAAAAAAAATAAGAAATAAGAATTAAATAAAATAAAAAGGTGGATAAAAAGTAAAAAAGAAAAAAAAATTTAAAAAAGAAAATTATAAAAAACAATAATAAGATAAAAAATATAAACAATAAAAAAGTAAACGATAAAGCTAAAAATGTAAAAAAGTTAAAAAAAATAAAGCAACAATAAAAAAAATTAAACTAACCCTGCCGCACTTGCCATCCGGTTGCCATTCTCCGTTGATGGGGGGGCAGGGGGGTTGGCGGGGAGCGCATTGCAGAACCTGGCCTTGGGGGCAGCAGGGAGAATAAATCCAGCCCTGCAACTGGGGTAGGAGGCAAAGTACAGGGAACTGTGACAAAATGGTTCTAAAATAATATAGCTATTTAGGCAACAAAGTTTACAGCAGAAACTCTACCGAACCAAGAAAGAGAGGGTGTGAAGACCTGGTCTGAGGCAAGGACTTACAGTTTTCAGATAAAGTATGTGAACCCCTTGGAATTAACTGGTTTTCTGCCGTAATTTGCGATAAAATGTGATCTGATCCCCATCTAAGTCCTCCGCAGCGTTCTGTCATGGATAACCTACCTGTTCAAAGACTTGTGTATGATTGACACGTGAACAGCGATGTTTGTCATTTCCAGTAATGTCTTCAAGTCTTCAGCGGTTACTCGTGGGTTCTTCTTTACCTGATTGTGGATTCTGCGTTGTGGCTTGGGAGTCATCTTGGCTGTGCACCCACTTCTAGGAAGAGTAGCCACAGTACTAAACTGTCTCCATCAGTCGACAGTTAGACCAGTTGTCTATAAATGGATGCCTAAACACTTTGAGATTGTTTTGTATCCATTTCCAGCCTTATGCAGATCAACTACTCTTGATCGTGTGTCTTCAGAGAGCTCCTTTTTGTGAGGCATGGTTTACATTAGTTGATACTTCTTAACAGCAATCTTAAAACGTTTCAGTGTCTTTATCAAATCAAAGTAGCTTGAAACCACACTTTCAAACGTATTTCATTAATTGGACTCCAGGTGTGCAAGCTACTGACTCCAATTAGCTTTCGTTGAGTAGTCTATGGGCTCACGTAGGTTTTCCTCCTGCACTGTGGATGTTTAGGCCCCATTCACACTGAGCGACATGGGTGTTGCTCGTTTTTCCGTGCGATTTCGTGCTGAACAGCTTTGAGCTACATTGCGCAATATTGAGCAACAATGCATATTTTATTGCACTAAATAGCACGTTTTTTGAGCGGGACTTTGTCGCTGCTACATTGGGCTGTAACCAATCAACAGCGATCTTGATGTGACAGCATTCTTTGCTTACATTTTGCAGCGCAAAAGTGACCCTTCTGTCGCGCAACCAAGTCGCGCAATCTCGCCGGTAATGCGTGATTTAGCGCGACTCCATTGAGTCTATTGGGCCGAATAGCGCGACATCCGCCGAAAAATATGATTTTTGTACTCACCGTAAAATCCTTTTCTCTCCGTTCATTGAAGGACACAGGGAAACAGATCGTAGATCCTGTATGGTAGGGTATATCGCCACCTGCAGGAGAAGAACGCTAGGCACACAACAAAAGCCAAAGACAGCCTAGGGGCGGCCCCTGCTGGTGGCCCAACCCCCCACCTGCTGACAAGTCTCCATTTTTTTGCCTAGCGTCAGGAGTAAGGAGCTAAAAAAAATTCCCTGGAAATGTTTTCTTTCCCTCCTTTTCTTCGCTGTTTCTTCAAGCAAGTGTCGTCAGGGCGACATGCTGGATGATTATAGATCCTTGGAGTCTCCGCCTGTGTGACCAACGAGTGCATGCAGTCCCGCTACGGTGATATCTCGACGCCTGTGGGATTTTTGGCCCGGTGTGATGCATATGACTGGAGTTCTTGGCCTGACAGTCACAGCAGCCCACACAGGCTGGCGGCACCGCGACCACGGTTGGGGGCGTTTTCCCGCCATTTCCTGCACGTCCTGAGGTGAGGCTTCCCCTTCGTGCTGCTAGAGTCGGCCAGTGATACTGGTGGAGTTCGCTTGGTATGGTATGTATGGATCTGTGCTGGGGACGTGCGTGTGGACCCTACCTGCTGGATGGCTCTCTGACTGACCAGTCCCCCGCGCGGGCGACGTGCTGTGAGGGTCCGGGTCCTGTGGCGAGGGCCACAGCTTAGTATTACACTGGGCCCGTCTGTCTCTCTCCCCCCCTCCCCCGTACCTTATGGGTGCAGTGTGGGTTGTCAGTAGGTGTCGGCCGTCTGCTGGGCCCTCTGTGGCGTTACCTCTACATGCGGGGGCTGTATGAGGGTGTCTGGGGATGTCTGAGGTAACTTCGTCCGGAGCCGTTTTCGTTTGGCCACAGCCGAAAATCGAGCCGGCGGCCTGAGTTGCAGCCTCCGAAGGGTTCGCAGCCGCCATTTTCGTTGAGGGCTGGCGCCCTATTCGGACACTTCCTGTGGGGATCTCTGGTGCCTGGCCTAGTTCGGATGGGCAGAAGGGCCGTTCCTTTCCTTAGCGTGGCTGTCTGCAGACCAGACGTGTGCAGCCGTTCTCCGAATCGTTCTGCAGTGGTGTTTCAGACGCAGGGGTAGTGAGTACTACTGGGGTCCCTCTCTGCCTGTGACAGCAGGGGGGAGGTGTGAGTATCATGGAACGCAGGAACGCACCGCCCACGTTACCTTGTGAGCGCAGTGGGCTGCTTTCTGCTGATTCCTCTCATTCCCCCCCTTTTTGTGCGGCCTGTATGCCTGCGCCTCTCTCCCAGGCGGTCTTGCTCCCCTTGGTGTCCTTGGTGGGTTTGGGCCAAAAAACGGGTACTGCGTTGTCCCTTTAAGTTTTTTCTTCCGCCATTGATGGATTTGTGACGCGCATTGAACGCGCGCTGACGCAGAAGTCCCCTAAAAAAGTACTTTGCCGTTGCCTTCCCCTGCCCTGTCAGGGGAGTCCGAGGAGGAAGGGGAGTTTTCCAAGGTGTCCCCTCTCCCTGCTCCTGGGGGTTCTTCCCAACCAGAGTCGGGCAGTGAGGACGAGTCGGCGGCTTCGCTCCTGGGTCAGGAGCGTAAATTGGTCTCGGCGCTGATGCGAGCGGTCAGGGAGAAACTTGGACATTCCTGGTTCTTCCGCATTGCCGCCAGTTCAGTTCAGGACACCTAAGGGTAGGCGTTCCGCTAAGGTGTTCCCCTACATCCCCTTTGTCGATGATTTCATTTATAAAGAGTGGAAGCGACCTACAACGTCATTTGCAGTTCCGAGATGTTTCTCTATTTGCTATCCTTTTGAGGAGGCCTTTTTGTCTAAATGGACGTCTCCCCCTGAGGTGGACCCTCTGGTTTCTCGCCTGAACGCGGCTACGGTTATCACGGTGGAGGACTCCCCTTCCTTTCGGTACCCCACCGATAGGACAGCGGAGGCGGTCTAGCGGACTCTGTACTCTGTCTAGGGGGCCCTGATGCGCCCGGTTCTGGCTTCTGCCTTGGTCTCCAATACTCTGACAGAATGGGCAAAGATGTTGCATCAGGGGCTTGCAGAGGTAAATGTTTCTCCCGCTTATGTGGAATTGGCGGAACAATTGGTACGTCTGCAACGCTGCCCTGGATGCGGCACCCCTGGTGTCGACACTGTCGGCGTCGGCGGTTACTTTGGCTCAAATGCTGGTCGGCTGACCAGGCTTCCAAGAAAGCTCTGGCGGAGCTTCCCTTTACCGGGGACCGTTTATGGGTACCTCCTTAGATGAGATTATTAAGGATTTGACGGGGTAAGAGTGCCTTCTTACCTCAGACGCGGAAGAAGGAACAGCGGCGGAAGCCTGGTCCCTCCTTTTCTGCTCACAAATGGGGTTTTTTTTGGCCCCCTCCGCCCTCAGGACCCGATAGCCTAAACCAACACTGCAAATGAACAGAAAACCACTCCCACCAACCCCCTGACATCACTGTGACATCATACTCCCACCAAAAACATTTTAAAATGTTTTAATTTAACATGGGGACAGTGTGTATATCATTGCCATAACCTTGTTAAAAGCATATCATAAACACTTCAAACAAGACCTAGTAAAGATGTTCCAGAAGAGAATAGAAATTGAATGAAATAAAGCCATACTGTTCTGATAAAAAAGTGCCAAAACAGATTAACAGCTGTTCAGTGGCGTAACTAGTGACCTCAGGGCCCCATGCAAGAATCCATGAAGCTGTTGCAAATCAGCACAGCAGGCAGACAGTTGTCATGGCTAAGTGTACACTAACCTGCAGGTGGGTGGTGAGCACTTCACATGTGTCATCATGTGTTGGTTGTAGGGAGCTATCGCTACGCCCCATCCGCTGCCCATATGTGAGAGGGACTGCAAAACATGTGTGCAGCTCTATAGACAAACCACCCAGAGCAGAACCGGTACTATGTGGCCCACAGCCAGCTGACAAGTCGGGCACCCGTTCACGGACCGTATATCCAGTGGCACAACCAGAGTTACGGTCGCCCGGGGCAGAACAAAATATTGCGCCCCCAATCGACCCCAACGAGCAGCCGCATAATTTGCCCGCTTTAATTGTTTTTGGCACTATTTGCAGGACCGTCTCTAACCGCTTGAAGACCAGGTGTTTAGACCCCCTTCCTGGCCAGGCCATTTTTCAGTATTCAGCGCTGCGGTACTTTGACTGATGTTTATTCCCACATGCAATGCTGTACTGAAATTAATTTTATACAATTTTTTGGGGACAGGTAGAGCTTTCTTTTGATGGTATTTAATCACCACTGGGGGTTTTACTTTTTACTATATTTCAGAAAAATTACTAAAATTTTGTGGGAAAAAACTACTTTTTTTTTACATTATGTTAGGAAACAATTATTATTACCCAATTTTTTGGTAAAATGTAAAAGACGGGGTCACATCGGGTAAATAGACACCAACCATGTCAAGCTTAAACATTGTGCGCACCCGCAAAATCGCAAAAAACTTCCATACCCAAAATTGACCATAGTTGACGCTTTAAAAGCTTTTACTGCTTGGTTTAGTATTATCAGTGATTGATGGCCGTAGAATTATCCAGATGTCACTAGCCTGCGTCCAGATGCCACCAGAGATGCGTCCAGATGCCACCAGAGCTGCGTCCAGATGCCACCAGAGCTGTGTCCAGATGTCACCAGAGCTGCTTCCAAATGTCACCAGAGCTGCGTCCAGATGCCACCAGAGCTGCGTCCAGATGCCACCAGAGCTGCGTCCAGATGCCACCAGAGCTGCTTCCAGATGCCACCAGAGCTGCTTCCAAATGTCACCAGCCTGCATCCAGATGTCACCAGCCTGCATCCAGATGTCACCAGAGTTGCCTTTTGGGTCTCTCCAGCGATTTGTCCCGATGTCAGCATGGCTGCATTTTGCGTCTCTCAGCGCTGACAGTTGCTGTGCTGAGGGATTGCCGAACGGAGCAGGTAGGGGATGAGTGTGAGTACCTTTATGCAGTCAGTGTGATACGTCAAACATGAGTTTACATGAACTTATGAATTGGCGGAAAGTTTTCCTATCACCAGAGAATGGTTCGGGGGCACAGACCTTGGGTTCAGGTCCCTCTCTGGGGGGTACAGCTTCTGCATTTTGGGTAACCAAAGTGCGCAATCTTTGATTCTCCACCTGCAAGTCCTGCATAGAGGTGGTCAGTGTCTCTGCCCTCTGGGACAGTGTAACTAAATGTCTAGCAAGCTCCGCTGGATCCATGTTTTAAGAGTTCCGTGACTATGTCACACCTGTGGTTAATTGCAAAGGTTGGATCACAACTGCAGAGGGAAAGGACCAGTCAGATATGAATCTCAGGCGTCACTCACAATCTTAACGGTGAGTTTGAGATTCTACCATCATGGAAAAAACGTAAAACAACTCGAGCAGGGACAGTACTATTGTGTCATAGCCTGTAGGTGACCAGTAGGTACAACTTAGATATAAATAACAGTAGGTGGTGTTGGTTTCAGGGTAGATTCCAGAATGCAAATCAGTACACAGTCTATGCATGAACCAGGTAAGCAGTCTAATAAGCAGTGCACTCCCACAGGAGTGGTACTTGCGGTTTAGTCCAGAAAGTTGTGGAGGCAGAGTCCAGCAGGAGGATCCCACAGTAGCACAGTGCAGGTCTGTCTTCTGGATGGCAACAAGGTGGGGTGCAGGTTCGTGAGGAAGCAGGCGTTCTGACCTCAATCACGGAACGCCATGCTGCCTCAACCGTGGCCTTAAATAGGACCAGGAAGTGGGAGGGACCTCTGATCGGCACGAACGACTTCCGCGCTCCACCGTGGAACACAGCCACCGCGTCACAACCAGGAATTCGTGCAGCTTCCGTGTTCCATGGTGGAACGCAGAGAGGCCGCTGCGGAGACATGTGAGGCGGCCCGGCGGCGGTATTACAATATCATCTTTCATGGTCTTCCATATTAGGGATGGTCTGTATATTTGAGTCGAATGTGAGGTCGATTCGAACTTTGCTAGATCGTGTGTTCGCCGAACACACGGACTATAAGGGTGTTCGGCGGCCTGTTCGACTGCTGAACATCCCACAGGGCAATGCACCCTGTGAAGCCCTAATTGCATAAAGGCTTGCACCTGACCATAGGTCAGGTGCAAGACTCTGCCCAATCAGGGCTCAGTACTCTGTTAGAGCCATGATTGGGCAAAGTCATAACTTTGCCCAATCATGGCTCATAGCTAAGTCCCAGCAGCACACAATATAAGGCTGCTTACACTGCAGCCCTACGTAGTGTGTTGCAGGGGTGAAAAGAGAGATAATCTATGGCAGGGTTTTGTAGCAGAGTTGTATATTAGAGTTCTATAACAGAGTTGTATACAGCGTTCTACATCAGAGTTGTCCATCAGAGTTGTCCACAGCGTTCGATATCAGAGTTGTCCACAGCGTTCGATATCAGAGTTGTATACAGCGTTCGATATCAGAGTTGTATACAGCGTTCGATATTAGAGCAAAGAGATATACCATATATATATATTGTAGGGAACCAGTCTCAATGTAGAGGCAAACTCGCAGTCTCTTCAACAAAAATGCCAGCTTTAATTCCAGACAGCAATCAGTTGACAAAAAAAAAAAGGTTACAGGCATCCAGTCAAAAAAATGTAAATTGTCATAAACAAATAAAAGTCCGCTCCACTGAGCCTTACTGGGTATTAGCGATAGTCCGCTGAGCTGGGTCCGTTTCCTTTATGGGAACAGTTACAGTCCATCAACAGAACCCTGTCCTGCTAACAGGCTTGGCTCCAAACACATAACTTGCTGCCTTCAGCACACTGTCTCTCCTTGCACTGAGACACACACACTTCCCCCACACAGTTCCGGGAGACGAGAAGAGACGCAAGGTAAGTCTATGGATGCGTGCACCCGCATGCAGACACCGCTGGATCGGAGGGACAGAGCAGTCAGCGCTGGATCGGAGTGACGTCGCACCGCTGGAGGGACACATGAAAACATGGGGAAAGAAGAGGAAGACCAGAATAAGAGACATCATTTAAGGTAAGTGCTAACATTTACATGGGGGGAGGGAAAACATTTTTGGCCTTTAATATCACTTTAAGCACCAGTCTCAAAGCCACTTTAGCATAAAACAAAAGAGTCCTTTATTGCCTCCAGAGCAGAAACATAACTTCAATAATTAATACACAGTCCAGTTGTATTCCAGCAAACCGAACATAGTCTCACCGACTCCAGGTTGTCACACATACTCTATGTGTAAATGGCTCTCTCAGCCTCCTTGGCTGTCTTCCTGTGCCTCTAGCACACACAGCCACCTGGCTCCCCTCTGCCTTCTGTGTGGAGTCCTCCTGACTCCTGAACATCCCTGTTCCTCTTCCCAGCTGGAGCCCAGAACACTAGCCAGCACCCTTCCCATAAGTGCTGTGCACAGGTGTGCAATTAGGTGCTGGCCACTACTAAACAATCATGGACCCAGGAATGGAGATTTCATCCCTTCCAATTTTCTTAGAAATCTCCAAGTTTCAGGATCCCATGCCAAATCCAGAAATCAGCCACAAAGTCAGCTCTTTCCCAGTACAAGAACTTGCCTCCTGGAACCGTTCACAGTTTTACAGAAACGCGTCAACTGATGGAGGGTCAGCATGTACTAGCATTTCCTTTCCCTTACCATATTTTCGTGTATCCATCTAGATCAGGGGTAGCAAACACAAGGCCCGGCGGCGCAATCCGTCCCGCCGGACCTTGTAATGTGGCCCGCACAGCAGGCAGGGCCGGTCCGCTATGCCGACTCTGTGCAGAGCAGTGTCTACTGTGTGGTAGTGAGCAGAGCCGGCACTACCACACAGTAGACACTAGAGGGCGCTGGTGGGGGAGGCCAGAGAAACACCTCCTCCCCCAGCCCTCTCTACTCTGTGCTCTTTCCGGAGCTTGCTGTTCCGGCAGCCTGCACTGTCCCGGTATCGGCCGAGATATTAACATATGAATGGGCCGCGGTAATTTGCATATCAATAAGCCTATCAATGGAGAATGGCAGGGACGGCAGGGTTAGTTTTAATTTTTTTATTGTTTGTTTCCCTTTTATTAGCACTTTTTAAATTTTATTACTTTTTTTTATTTATCTTGTCGTTTACTTTTTTATTTTTTTATAATTTTTTATCTTATTATATTCTCCTGAGATTTTATCGTTTATGCCCGTTTACATTGGCTGGTTTGTAAGTACCTTTTCAGCTCTCAATTTCTATCTACAATAGATCAGTTTTTCACTATGGAGGTGCTCCTTTTGCTATGCTTTTATCGTTCTATATCAGAGTTCTATATCAGAATTGTATACAGCGTTCTATATCAGAGTTGTATACTGAGTTCTATATCAGAGTTGTATTCAGTGTTTTATATCAGAGTTCTGTATCAGAGTTGTATACAGCGTTCTATATCAGAGTTGTATATAGAGTTCTATATCAGAGTTCTATACGGCGCTCTATATCAGAGTTCTATACAGCATTCTATATCAGAGTTCTATACAGCATTCTGTACTATAGCAGTCAGTCCTACTGGTCTATTATAGCAGTCGATTACAACAGTCGATTATTGCAGTCTATTGCAATAAGCATCATGTCGGAAAGGCCAAAAAGGTAGGCAGACGTTCCCATGCAGCAATAAGAGGGCAAGCAGCTGGAGGATGTGCAGCAATTACAATGGTCTGATGTTGGCTCTGCCTTCACACCAAAGAAGGGAGTAACATGAGCCTAGAGGGAGGGGTTGCCAATGACAGACAACAAACTGGCACTCATGTTCCCCCAGCCACAGCATACTGCCAGGTTGACTCCAGTGACGAGGACAGAGGGGGTGATGATGCTGAGGTCACTGACTCTACTTGGGTGCCTGATCAAACGGAGGAGGAAAGTGAGGAGGAGGCACAACCCCAACGAGGCAGGATGTCCTCCAGGAGCAGCAGTATAAGCAGCCACCCCCATTGCATCAGAAGGCAGAGCTGCACTGGGCGCTGTAGTCTCGCAGCACACTTCCAGGAGCTCAGCTGTGTGGGAGTTTTGCAGCACATGTGCAGCAGGCCGCAGCATTGCTATTTGCAACCTGTGTCTTAAGTGGATCAAGCGTGGCAAAAAACAGCTATAGATTTTAGCAGTCAAATTTCGCTGCCCCACCTACTGCAGTGGAAAAATAAATACTATCCCAGCCATCCACAGCGTCTAAATGCCAGCTCGGCACAATTGCTAGCTTTACAGCTGCTGCCTTTCCATCTGGTGGACACTGCCCCCTTCCGTGAGTTTGCAGAATGTGCTGTACTACAGTGGCAGGTTCCCAAATGCCAATTCTTTTCACGGAAGGCCGTTCCAGCACTGTACCAGCATGTGGAAGGCAATGTTTTGGCCTTGTTGGACAAGGCAGTCAGCAGCAAGGTCCACATTACTGCTGACACTTGGTCTCGCAAGCATGGTCAGGGACGTTATATTTCCTTCACGGCACACTGGGTAACTCTGCTTGCAGCTGGAAGGGATCCAGGACGGACCCAGAAACCTTAACATACTGCACGGATTGCTAGAGTGTGAATCAGTCCTAAATGTTTTTTTTTTTTTATATCAGCTTGTAAAAAAACAATTGATTCAGTATTATATCTAAAGAATTCTGCTAATTGAAAATGAAGGCCAACAGCATTCCTATGCTCTGTTACTTGTTTCCTTTGTGTGTTTTTAATATGGGGAAACTCAGTTGAGTTTATATGTCCATGATCTCTACGTCATGCTGTGGTGGTTTACAGTTGTAAAGATACACATAATGCAAGAGTAAAAAAATAAATCGTAGTGTTATTTGTTAGAAAGGTTGGATGCCAAGAAATTCACTGCATCATTATATACAAATCTGTTTCATCTAAGCAAAGTACCATAAAACATGTTTATAGCAAGAAAGAACCATGGCATACTGAATGTGTAACCTCAGTGTAAAGGTGGCCATACACTGTACAACCATCGCAAGACCTTAGTCTTGCGATGGTTGTAAAGGGATTAAAAAAACGTACGATCTGCCCATCTTGGACGGGCAGATCGCACTCTCGATCATCGCAAGCCACGCCCCCTGAGGGGTGGGCTTGCGATGACTGTAATGAGGGGCGGGCTTACGCTGACTGCAAACGGGCAGTGTGCGCGTGCGCACACCTGCCCGTTCGGCAGTCGTCGAACCAGCAGGCCATCAACTCGCCGAGAATCGTACGATTCCCGGCGGGTTTTCAAACATTCTGGTTCGATGGAAGACGTGCGACCGTACAGTAGAAACGGTCGCACGCATTCCATACACTGCACGATTCTCGTACGATCGCGGGATTTCCCGCGATTCTCGTACGAGAATCGTGCAGTGTATGGGCACCTTTAGTTAACAATTACCGAGTTTGGTAAGCAAAGTTCTACAGCTTTTATGGAATTTTTTTATTTTTGTAAAAGCATCCACATAATTGATGGTATGGTATATATAAAATTATAGCACATGAAATTATATAAACATATAACTGGTACTACAATAAAATACCTACAGTTATGTGAAAAAGTAAGTACACCCTATGGAAATTGTTCACTTTTTCAACATAGTTGAATAGGCAATATACCTTTTTTTTAAACCTACGAATAAAGATGGTATATCTGGGGGTTAAAAAAAGCAAAATGTTTTCTTTTTTCAATAATTTATCAAAAACATCAATAGATGTAATGGTATAGCATGGAAAACAATGTCTCCCCTGGTTTCAGAAGCTGGTATTAGCCGACAAAAATAACTTCTTGTGGGCATTTTGCATAACTGCCCGCCAACCTCCGACATTGACTTAAAACAATTGTTTTATATGTGTTCTGTCCACACAAGAATGCTGTATTAAAGTGGATTGTGGTGCGGTGCAAGACAATGTAGCATGTCTGCATTTTTCTATAACACAATGTAGATTAATGCAATGCAAGGAGTACCGTATATACTCGAGTATAAGCCGTCCCGAATATAAGCCGAGGTACCTAATTTAAAAAAACATAGGTTTGATCTCTATGGTGACCTGTGGGGTAGTCATATTGGAGAGAAAGGTGTGTTTGAAGAGAGAAGAGTGTATTTTTTGGAACAAGCAGAGCCGTTTTTGTACAAAAGATGTCTGCCTTGATTTATATTGATAACTTTGTCAGACTGTTGCAGCAACAAGGAGCTGTATGACCAGCTTGAAAAATACTACAAGGACAACAGAAAGAAGGCCGTATCTTGCATTAAATAGCAGCAGCCATATATCCTCATTGAGAACATTAAACCAAATCCAAGCAATCAGGCAACTGTGAGTCCTATATTCATTATTTTAAAAAATCCTTGAGGAGTATAGATGTGCAAGAAGAAAAAAAAACCCCCCCCCAAATCTATACCAAACCTTTATCCAGGCAATAGACCTGGCCGGTCAGAAAAAATGGAATAGGGGATGAGTGAGTAAAGCAGTGAGTATGAGCCCTGCTCCTCCCCAACCATACCAGGCCACATATACTCAACTTTGACAGGGTACTTTGCTATAGGGGCTCATCCTGGTAAGGCACCTTGTCCCCATGCTGATGGGGACAAGGGCCTCATCCCCACATCCCTGGCTCAGTGGAGGTGGGGGTCTGCTGAAAGAGGGAAAAAGTGAGCCCTAGACATCTGCCCCTCCCCATGTGAATTTATAAGTACCCTATTCATTGTACCTTTTTTTTACTCATTCACTACAAAAAATAACCCTTTAAAAAAGAAAATACAACATTGAAGTTCACCACTCCCGCTAGCCTGACTCACTGCTGCTTCCGCCGTGAATAACATTGCCCCAGATGTCTTCCAAATGTAAACAAAAGGACTGGGGATTGGTGCTTGATGTCAGTCACCATATACAGTCAATAATGTTATCCATCATCACTTAAGTCATGCTACACTGTCTTCCACGTCAGTCATGGCATCATGCCAAGCAGTTGTCGTAGATCATGTTGTCAAATTATGTTATACACGTAAATGACAAAGACCCTGTTACTTGCTGTTCTGTACACGCCAAACTCCCGCTACTAATGACAGATATACGTCCGCTATAATATCTCAACCAATTCTGGTAATAATTCCCACAGCTGGTAATTAGTTATATCATCACGGGAGTGAGGTATACCCGAAATCTGGCGACAAATCAGAGGCATAACCAAGCAATATTTCCACTGGTATAGCATGCAATGGAAACACAAAAAAGATCATTAGTTTTAAATACACATATTCTATTTATTATTTAGTGTTCACAAAAACTAGTCTGTACAAGTTCAATAACACTGAGAAGCTGTGTTATTGAACCCACAGGGGAAAGGAAGTTGTCAGATATTCAGTCTCTGATCTTTAGTGAACATGTTGTCCATGGGGTTTACTCTAAGCTGTGGTAAATGCCATCCTCAAAATTGTAGTCATCGTTTTCAGGTAATTTTATAACACTTAATCTTCCTTCACAGTACTAACTACATTCTCCACATGGATACATTTAGTATTCTCTATTTACTAGTAAGGATGCCAAAAGGTACATTCCACTGTTAGATCAGGCCTCCCTAAGAAAATGGGCACATTAGATGCTCACCAATTCTGAAGTCTTCATCTCCCTCAAAGACAACTGGATACGCTGGTTTGATTTAATGTTATTGCACGTGTATAACATCAATGGAAAATGTGATCTACCTGGATGGATGCCGTGATTGATGTGGAATAGTGATGGGCCGAATAGGCCCGAGTTCGGTTCAAATTCGAACTTTAGAACTTCCAAAAAGTTCAAATTCGAACTTATACTCAATGCAAATAAATGGGAGTAGAACTTTCAGAAACAATTGTCCTCTTTAAGAGGGCTTATATGCAAGTTATTGGCCATAAAAAGACATGGGGGTCCGGGTACTGCACTAGGGGACAGGAATCAATGAAAAAAAATCACTTAAAGCCTAAGAACAAAAATTCATTTAAATATTGTGCCTGGGGGGGTCCCCATAAACTGCCTGTGAAGTGGTGGATCTGTACGATGTAAAGAACCTGCTGCAGCAAAAAGAAAAAATGACATTCCAATAGCAGGTAATTGGTTTTCCTTTAATCTTTTGTTTAACCACTTGAAGACCAGGTGTTTACACCCCCTTCCTGGCCCTGCCATTTTTCAGTATTTAGAGCTGCATTACTTTGACTGACATTTATTCCGTCATGCAACGCTGTACCAAAATGAATTTTATACCATTATTTGGGGACAGATAGAGATTTATTTTAGTGGCATTTATTCACCACTGGCATTTAGTGCCATTTTATTTTTTACTATATTAAGGAAAAATTACTGCAAAATTTTCTTTTTTTTAAAGTTTTTTTACATTATGTTAGAAAACAATTATTATTACCCAATTTTTTGTAAAAATATAAAAGAAGGGGTCACGTCGGGTAAATAGTTGTGAGGATATGTCGCCAGCACTCCAGAATGACAAATGAGTCAATTTTAGTGAATCTCCATTTTTTATTTTTTAAGAGGTCACTCAAAGTAGGGTCAAGCGCTTTCGGGGCCACGCAGGGTCCCCTTCATCAGGCTTAAAGTGAACAATTCAAAGTATACACCATAACCATTATATACACACACAGACTGTAAATCACCAAACTCCACCCCTTTGACGTCATACTGACGTCATATTCCCGCCATAACAAAAGAAAAAGTAATACTGTAAAGATCATATGTGGGCATAGTATCAGAGACCAGGGGGCTGCTGATCGAGGATGCAAACAAACTGTGTATGTGGGTTCAACATTGCAGTAATATACGATGCTTTTTTATTAGGCTGCTAACGAACCGGACAGCTGACAGCCGGGTTGCCATGGTAATCAGGACGCTACGTGGTAGTGCCGGCCCGCCCAGTGCCTCCTGTGTTTGGGCCGGTGGATCGAGGCTTCCGCGCATGCGCTGTGCGACATACATAGGTTTGTCAGGAGGACGCCCAACCTCCTTAAAGGTACAGAAACACACAAGGGATCCCGCACATCCTATTGGCAGCTGAGAAACCCCATGCGTCGCTGCGTCGTTGCTGTTTTGCTTGACTGATTTGGTGCAGCGACGCATGGGGTTTCTCAGCTCTCAGTCCTCCTGACAAACCTGCACCCAATTTGATATCTTCTGCCCCCATGTGCTCCAAGATGGAGACTCTCATAGTTTAGAGTTAGGACCGCACTATAAGAGGTGCCTTGGCGCAGCAGTGCAGCTTACACATCCTCGGCTGAAGACGTGTATCCAAACCTCTGTCATTATCCTTAGTGGTGAGACATGTTGTTTTACATGCTGGTTTTGTGAGTGTGCCATGATGCCTTTCTACTGTTTTACTGTTCAAAGCCCATTTCGTGTGCACCTTACTGTATAACTGGTAACAAATTGTTGAGTGCGTTTGTCGTTTGTTTTGTGTGGCGTGTCCTTGACATCTTACGGCGTAGAATGCTCCACAGGTGCATGTCATCAGATACACGACTCCCGTTGTACTGCAGTCTGCATGGTAGTTAGCAATCCACCTTCTACCTGTGGGAAGTAGAATATCACTTGATTGATATACCCATGGGCATTAATTACAACTGTTACATTTATATGTTCCTTTAAGGTTGTCATGGCTTCCCAATGTGTCTTCCATATAGCAACTGTGCACCATAGAATCTCGAAAGGATTGTGAGCGGCAAAAAAATAATTCAGGTGTCGTTTTAACATATTTTTGTACAGTGGTATCCTTCATTAGAAGGTGCCAGTGTTTATTTAAAATATGTCTGATATGTGAATGATGAATAGTATATCTAGTAAATAATTTTACTGTCTTGGCGTTATCTCATCTTGAGTTGGCATACAATAGTGACTCCCTTGATTGGTCACATGTTCGTTTGTATGCTCGGTTTAGGCATGATTTATTGTAGCCTCTTTTTACAGTATCTCTTGTAACTGTCTGGCCTCATGATGAAAATCTTCATCATGTGTGTAATTTTTTTTTAACCTTAAATATTGACTATATAGTATGCTATTTACCAATGGTCTGCGGTGGGAGCTGTGGGCATGCAATATTGTGTTCCCTGCTGTTAATTTCCAGAAAAGGGAGGTTCCTAAGGATCCATCCTTTTGGACAAAAAATTTAGTGTCAATTAAAGTAATTTGACTTTGGCTGCCATGCATAGTAAAGGTCAAGTTGTAATCATTAACCATTAATTGCGAAAAACATGTCTCATTTTCTGATCCTGTCCAAACCAATATTATGTCGTCTATATAACGATACCAAAAGATCCTTAACCACTTGAAGAGCAGGGTGTTAAACCCCCCTTCCTGACCAGGCCATTTTTCAGTGTTCAGTGCTGCAGTATTTTGACTGACATTTATTCAGTCATGCAACACTGTACTGAAACAAATGTTGTAACATTTTTTAGGGACAGATAGAGCTTTCTTTTGGTGGTATTTAATTATTTTTTACTATATAACAAAAGAAGTACCGAAAATCTTGAAAAAAAACCTGTTTCCCCATGAAATGTTATGAAACATTTATTATCACCCCAATTTTTTGGTAAAATATAAAATACAGGGTCAGGTCGGGTAAAAAGACACCAAACATGTCAAGCCGTAAAAATGCGCGCGCCCGCGAAATCGCAGAAAACGACCACACCCAAAGTTGGCCATAGGCGTTGCTTTAAACGCTTTTACCACTCATGAGTTTAGTGTTATCAGTAATTAATGGCCCTAAACTTATTGCTCTCACTCCAACGATATGTAACATGTGCGGCGTAATGGGCGTAATTGTAGTTTTTGCACATGGGCGCACCGGACGCATGTTTGCGTGTGTATGTGAGGGGGCGGCAGACTTTTTACAAAAATTTGTGTTATTTTACTTTTTTTTTATTTGTCACTATTTTTTTAAGCTTCTTTTTTTATGCTTTAATTTTTTTAAACTTTTTTTTTTACACTTAACTTTATTGCTATCACATAGGGGGATAAGAAACTCCCTGTGTGATAGCCAATTCACATAACAGGTCCTCTTAATGGAGACATCAGGGGTCTCCAAGACCCCTGATGTCACCTAGGGACCCCCAGAGAAGCTGATGAAGCAGAGATCTGCTTCATTAGCTTCTCTCTGGCTTCTGTACCGGAGAGTGACCGAGGAATGCGGACGTGATGGAGAGGAGATCAAAGGAGGATCGTGTACTGATCTCCCTTTGATCTCCAGTAACAGAGTCGCCGTGCCAATCCCAGCCGCACCGGGCAAAGCGGATCTCGGGACCGGCAGCGACGTAGGTAAGGGGGGAAGGCACACACCTGCAGCTAGTACAAGCGATTGGGCGTCTCTAGAGATGCCTGATCGATTGAATGTAACCACGCTGGCTGTTTACATTACCAACAGTTTCCCCACTGTGTTTCCGCACACGAGCGGGGGGAGGGGCAGGATGTCTTAAGACGCCCTCCCACTCCTATAAGGCTCCCGTTCGGCTGTTCAGGAACGGCCATGGAGGGGAGGTGTTTAATACTTAAAAAGCCCTTATCTTTGCCGCATTATTATACTGTGTCACTTGTTACTATGATGTCAGCTAATATTCAGATGCTTGTCCACTTGTTTCTTTTTGTAAACAAGCTGGCAGGCATACCCAGTGACATCATTCACCATATATGGTCTTGCACAGAGGACGGGGACGTGGAGGCAGAGAGAGCGCTGCGGGGACCGAGCTTCTGCGCATGTCTATATATTCATGGACGTGCAGCAGCTCACAAGAAGTGCCATCAATCAAAGTGACGAGAGATTAGTGGGGAGGATCCCGACAGTGTTGTTTGGATCTCTCCTCATTGCGGGGCTTAGCCCCGCCCATCATCTAAAAGAAGCAATTATAGGCTTAACAGGGCTGGTGCTAGACTATATTGCACCCTAGGCAAGACCAGCTACATGCGCCCCTCAGCCCCCCTCCCATGTTGCAACCCCCGATGCCCCCCC
>NW_017306705.1:782652-799875 GCF_000935625.1 Nanorana parkeri
CATTCTCTTTCCGGTTAGCTTCCACAGGGGACAGGTGGATGTAAGCAACAGAGAGCAATAGCCAGTGTGCTACTGGCTATTTTAATTTTAAAAAGCCAATAGCAGACTGGCTATTGAAACCCCACCCTTTGAGCAGAGGAGCAGTTTTGAGAGAGAAAGTTGTCTCAGTTCCACTCTTCTGCTCAGTGGGCGGGTGCAATAGCAAGCCTGCTATTGGCCTTTGCAATTTGAAATGAATGGAGGTGGGGGGGGGGGGCGCCATGGGGGGTGAGTGGTCAAGGCTGCACCCCAGGCAGCAGTGCGACCTAGGCGGCTGCCTAGTTTGCCTAGTGGCAGCACCGGCCAAAATAAAGAAATTGCACATAGATTATGTCCACTGTAGTTCCTGTCTCTAGGATCGTAATGCTCGCATGGATGGTGGGCGGATCCATGCAAGCATTACGATTCACAAATTGTTTATACAGTCACGGAGGTGGTATGGATTATAAAAGTTGGAAGATATATCTTCACATATTTCCATAACTTTATTGCATTAAGAAGGAATGGACTACACATATGGATATGTAGATTAAGTCGGAGTTGTACATCACTTGTGAGATTTAAAGGAGAACTATGGGGTTAGGGCTTTTCCCCATAGTTCTCCTAAGGTGTAACGGTCCCTCCCGTATGGGTAAGTATCTTGATCTCAACTGTGGAGGTTCCCCTTGTATTGGAGGAAAGGAGTCAGTTAAGCAGCTTGCCCCTATTTGTATAAGGTGGAGAGGGAGCTGCATTACATCATACCTCTGGTGGTTAGAAATGGTATACCCCTGTGCTGAGTGAATGGTTGCAAGCACAGGATAAATCACAGTAGCATTCACAAGGGGTTAATGGCTATTAGTTCCTACTTCTGGTAGAGTGGCAGAATGATATATGCAATAAGCGTCCTGCTACAACAACAGTAGGACGCCGATCAATTAGCGAGCAGCGGCTTTAAGCCGACTGCTCGAGAGAGAAGGGGCGGAGTCCCGCGGTGCGCCTGCGCAGCCCGGGGAATCAGCCGACAGGTGAGACACCAGAGAGAGCCCCGGTGCGCCTCCGCAATGCGACGCTCGCGGTCTCACTCTAGAAACTCTATTGCTACAGTGCCGGCCGGCGGGGCGTAAACTGGTACGTCTATTACATAAGGGTAACGGGAGGACACAAACTAGCATCCTCCCGTCACCCAAAGCTCAGTATACCGCAAGCTACAGGTTGCGGTATACTGAGACGGCGCGGCTGAAACGGATCCCGACAATAATGTCTGGATCCACCCAGCTGCGTGAGTGACAGCTGGCTCTGCCTATCTAGAGGCAGAGCCAGCTGTACCCACCCCCTCCCCCGTCCGCTCCGCCAGTCAGCGCTGGAGGATCGGACAGGGGAGGGGGGAGTCCAGTCACTCCCCTGTCACGGCTCTCTGTCACACATACCGGCGTTCGCTCACTTCACGATCTACTGAGCTGACCTGTGACAGTTTCATTGTCACAGGTCGGCTAGAACTATGAGGTTGAGTGAAAATCACTCAGCTCATAGTTCTCCTTTAACACAAGACTTTCTTTATGTACACATTCTATGAGATGTACTAGCACAAGTATATATTTTTTTCTTAGTCACATTTTTTTCAATGTTTATGATGGCTTATAGTGTCTAGACCATTAGACCAAGAAGTATCATTAGCACAGGCATTGTGCAACACAGGTGTTGTGGATAACACATAATTGTTTCATCTTATAGATTGCATTTCCTTTGAACCAAAAGTGAGATCTCTTAAACAAGCCATTAAGTTTTGACGATATGAAAGTCAGGAGTGGTTTAAAGTTCTGATCGTAAAGCAGCAATAGGTGAGTGGGGATATGAACACCTAAGTATTTCAATGATGTTCCCTGCCAAGTGAAGGCGCTAAAGGGTCACCTCAGCATTATCTAATGAAACATTCAAAACCTCAGTCTTGTGGGTATTGTTTTTGAAGTTGTTCACCTCTCCAAACAACCAAAACTCCCGTAGCAGTTCAGAAAAGGCCTGATGTGGGTTAGAGACGTCGATTAGGAGAGCGTCAGCATAGAGGCTTAATTTAAATTCACAGTCCTTTACCAGAAGTCCCTTGATGAGATGATTGTTGCGGATAGCTACAGCCAAATGCTGCATGGCAAGTACATATAGGTACGGGGAGAGGGGACACCCCTACCATGTACCATTCCGAACAAAAATAGTTTCCAGTCTTGTCCCCATTTACTCCCCTTGTAGAATGCGGTATTCTCCATTCACTCACATATTACTGACTCCTTGATCGCTCCCTCACCCAAAATTGCATTACTCTCCATTATCCCAGGCCCTATTGCTCATGCTAAAGGTGCCCATACACCTTACGCCCAGTTGTTCTGTACGACCCGTCAATCGTACGCACCTGTATGAAGGGCGTGGCCCACGCGTAAACGTGCATACGATTGGGCCGTCGTTCATCCGGCCTAGAGGGGAAAGCATACCTTTGCATTGCATTGAAGAAAGGGTATGTTTAGCAGACCATAAATAGACTCATAGGCGTTATGGGCAAACGCTCAGTCGTTGTATTGGAAGTAGGGCTCCCAAAGGGATCGTGGCCAATGCATTGAAGAAAGGGTATGTTTAGCAGACCATAAATAGACTCATAGGCGTTTTACAATATAACATGAAGTGCAGTTTATATGTATCATATGTGGGGGACAGAGCAGCCATAAACAGATGAACACTATTGCCATTGACATTGGCTACCATGTGTTTGGCTTGCGTGTTTTCAAATGCTATACATGCTATACAAAGGTGGAGGATGTATGCGACAAAGCGGCCTACAGGAGGGTCTCAGAGATGGTCAACATTGTAATGAGCACCAGGTTCCTTACACGACCATGAGGTCAAGGCCTGCTCGTGCAAACTGTATGTGATGTATGGGAGATGTGGCTGGCACATGTGTGAGTCAGATACAGCATGCATATCTATATTGTTTTTTCTACCTAATATTTCATTGCACATTAGGAGATGTCCAAGGTGGATCTAAACTCTTGGAGTATACACAGTACTACAATGTGGAGGTGTGTGATTTATTTGATGCATGGCCAGGTTCCAGGGGCATGAAACCGGTCAAGTGTAGGAAGTATGTAGAGGATTTGACACCCACTAATCAGTCTGTCTCTCAATTACACAGGCATTATGACAGAGCGTTTCACTAATCCCGACTTCTTGACTCAATTCATTGATCTGTATCGCAAACTACCATGCCTGTGGAAGTGCGGTGCAAGGATTACTGTAATCGCTCCAAACGAATGGATGCTTATATTAAATTAGCAGAATTATGTAAGACCATATCGCCATGTGCAGACATAAATTACGTGAAACAGAAAATAGCAAATCTACGGACCGTGTATAGGAAGGAGAAGAAGAAAGTTAGTTCATACCAAAAGTCCGGAGCGGCTGCGGATGATGTCTACCAGCCCAGGCTCTGGTATTATGAGTATCTGCGTTTCCTGGATGATGAGGAAGAACCACGACCATCTGTCAACAGCCTGCAAACACCACCTACTCACATCCAAAGTGCTGCATCCGATACCAATGACCTTTGCACCGACATAGCTGAGAGCAAGCAGGTAATACATTTGTAATTCAACATGTCAGCTTAGAAATAATTATGATTGTGTAACTCACATATGTATGCATAAGACACAGATTGGAATAGAGGAATCAGCAGATTTATTGAACAAAAGTAATTATGCAGCACTTCATATTTGTTGCCACAAAAAATGAAATGAATTTAATTAACACTTTACTTTTTCGGAAGTATGTTAAACAGATGTGGAAACTACATTTGGCCCTGCTATTCCACTGCACCAGGGCCATTGAAATACTCCAAGTATTTCAGACGGTTCTGCAGTGCAATCGCGGATGCATGGGTCCCAAACCGTCAAGGCCATCTACATCATGCCTCCCCTCCCCTGGGTGCATGGTGCCACTCACAACATCCTCCTGGTCTGGGATGTGTGTGGGCATGTAGGAGGTGGCCTGATGTCTCAGATAGTTGTGTAGGCTACAGCAGCCGTATACTAATAAGTCAACTTTCTGAAGACACATGTTGATGGGAGTGTGTAGAATGTGAAATCGGTTTGCCATTATACCAAACGCATTCTCCACCACTCTGCGGGCACGGGATAAACGATAATTAAATATTCGCTGCTCCGCGGGGAGACCACGCATGGGAAACGGCTTGAGTAGTTGATCCCCAAGGGCAAAAGCTTCATCAGCAACAAACACAAAGTTCATGCCGTGTGTGGTTTCCTTATTGCTTGGTAGGTTCATGGAACCATTCTGTAGATGCATGTGGAAATCACTCCGCTCCATTACACCACCATCGGAGTGTCTTCCATTCCTGCCAATGTCCACGTATAAGAATTCATAAGTGGCGTTAACCACTGCAAGTAATATAATGCTAAAGTAGCCTTTGTAATTGTAAAAAAAGGATCCTGCGTTTGCAGGTGGGGTGATGCGGACGTGTTTCCCATCGATGGCACTTCCGCAGTTGGGGAAATTCCAGATGTCATGGAATTGCTTGCCCATCCGCTGCCATTCAGCTGCATCTGTGGGGAACTGAGAGTCACAAGTAACTAGATATGTTGCATTACAAAAGACATACATCATGCTGACACATTTGTTGGACTTTATCTGCACAGGACAGTGTCTGCTTACAGGAAACGTTGGAAACTACACGAGGAACCTCTACAGCCCCAGTACCTGCCAGGAGGCCACGCAAGGGGCCAGCTACCGATCGGGCAATTGAGAACTTCCTCAGCAAGGCATCTGCGGCCCTTGATAAATTGCCCGATTAGAGTACCCTGTTCTTCCATGTTGCAGCACTGCAGACAGTCTGCACAGACAATGGTTCTCCAAATAATGCAAGACGGAGAAAATGGCCTGCTGGCTCCAAACTACCTCACTAGGGGGGTCAAAAAACAGTGCACATGGGGACACACGGGTTGCAGTGCTGATGCATGATGTTGGAACACAAACGCATGCACCACAGCAAAGAGTTACACAATAGAAAATAGCAACTAACTACATGCCAAACTACTCCCATCAGCAACACACACACGGGGAACATCCAGAGACACACTATGCAATGGGCCATAGCCAAGTCCAACAGCATACCAACAGCCACATCGAGGACCAAAGGTTTTGGGGTGCTGGGACATCTCGGGAGCAGGAGAGACAGGGGTGGACCATGGAACATATGTACACAAGTCTTTAATTGCATAAGGTGTGGCTAACTGCATGGCTAATGTGTTACCATGTAAAAACTATTAAAGATGTGTATTCTGGAACAGTGTCAAAGCATATTTTTGGTTACAGTGCAATAAAAACATTTACCTTTAAATACTTGTCACGCAGTACTTGGACAATTGCTGCACACGTTTCGGGGATGATGCACCCAAGTGCCTGTGCGGAGATTCCTGTTGAGAACTTCAGGTCATCCGAGCTTCTACCAGTGGCAAGGAAACATAGCGTTGCTATGAGCCGCTGGTCAGGGGGAATTGCCTTACGCAGCACAGTATCAACCTTTATGATGTGGGGGGACACCAGGGCCAGGAGGTTGTTGTATGCTGCATCTGACATCCTGACATAATTCCGTACGATTATTGGTGCGATCGTACGATTATCGGTCGCGAACGTGGTCTGTGCATGATGGGGTCGTCGGGAGATGATCGTACGACTTTGCGATCATCGTACGTTTCGTACGATAATCGTAAGGTGTATGGGCACCTTTAGAATGTCTCCTACGATTTTTTCATAGCAGCTGCCCGCAATTTAGTCCCTAGATATTGGAATTCTCCTACTATGCCCTCTAAATGGGAATGTTTCAAAACAATTGTTCGTAACCATATGGCGAAATATATTACAGTAAGCAATACGTATAAAAGGCTAAAGGTAAAACCCATAAGAGGCATGGAGGAGCTCAACTATGAGGAAAGATTAGCTGACCTGAATTTGTTCTCTCTGGAGAAGAGGTGACTAAGGGGGGACATGATCACCATGTATAAATACATAAATGGTCCATAGAGTGAGCTTGGTGCCAAATTATTCACTTTAAGGTCACTGTAGAGAACAAGGGGGCACAAGGGGTATCTAGAGGAAAAGAGGTTTAACCTTTGCATACGGAAAGGATTCTTCACAGTAAAGGTGCCCATACACTGCACGATTCTCGTACGAGAATCACTGGAAATCCCGCGATCGTATGAGAATCGTGCAGTGTGAATGAAGGCGTTTCTACTGTACAGACGTTTCTACTGTACGGTCGCACGTCTTTTGTCTAAGGAGCATGCTAGAAAACCAGCCGAAAATCTTACGATTTTTAGCTGGTTTGAAAGATGCTCGGGAGACAAATGCGGAACGGGCCGGTGTGCGCACGCGCACACTGCCGTCCAGCATTGCGGTCAATTTGAGGCCACCTGGAACCCATGTCAACTCTACATGGAAACAGATCATTTCAAGTCCTTTATGTTAATTTTTCTCCACTACTTCTTGTCCTCACTCACACTGTACTTTCATCTCTAATTCTTTCTTTTCTGCTACATCTCCTCTCTTCGCCCAATGATTCTTATGCTCTATTGCGCTCACCATTTCATTATGATATGATTAATATTGGATTGTTGAAGTGATTCTCATAACGTGAGCTTTTATAAACTGATTTCTAATCAGCCTATTACTCATTTTGAGGTTTGAATCACTTATTACGACCTAATGTACATTGACTTGTTGTTGCCTCTTGAACATTTGTTAATGTATATTTTTCTTATGTTTTCTTTTTATTCTTTTGTATGTTAAAATGCTTAATAAACTTTTAACACGTAAAAAAAAAAAATAGTTTACGAGAGGAAACCATTAAAATGTACTCTGGTGGTGGGGCATGAATACACGGTCATAACCTTCATTATGAACTCAGGGGGAAGCCAGACTTGTTCAAGGGAGGCCAAGAGAAAAGGCCAAGTCAAGCGGTCGAACGCCTTCTCCGCATTGATCAATAGGAGAGAAAGCGGAGAGTGCGTCTGTCGAGCCTGCACAATAATGTGTCAGGGTTTTAATGATGTTATCTCTGGCCTCCCTGTGCAGGGACAAAGCCCGCCTGATCCAAATGAATTAAGCCAGGAATATATGGCTTAAGACGGTCCACAAGGAGCATAACAAATATTTTCAGGTCTAAATTAAGAAGGGATATTGGCCTATATTTTGCGCATTTAGTATAATCCTTATCCTCCTTACGAATAACCATGATCACAGCCTCCTGAGCCTGCTTCAGAAATAGGCAAGTCTCCGAAGTGGAATTGGAGGTCTCTTCCAAAATGGGGGACAGAGAGTCATGGAGAGTTGAGTAAAATGCTGAGGTGAACCCGTCTGGGCCCGGACTCTTACCCGATGGCAGCGATTTAATTACCCTAAGGATCTCGGCAGATGTAAAAGGCTGAGACAAAGATGAGCGTGCGACAACCAGAAGTTGCGGTAAGCTGGTGGCAGGGATATATTAGAGAAGCGAAAGGGAAGAAGTAGAGTGTGCTGCCCCAATAGTTGTATTCATAGCCACAGTTAATATTCACATTAATGTGAGATGAGAAATTATATAGTTTATTTTCCTATAGCCATTTTCTCATTGGTATTGTATGGTTAATTAATGTGCTGCCACCTAGTGGTCATTTTAGTTAAGGCACTTGGTTATTGCACATGTTTTCTGTGTTCCCTCCCATCTATGATGTATTTCCTCTTCTTGCTCAGTGTGGAATGGCATGGCTGCTTCTAACAGGACCACATGTTAATCTGCATTGCATACTTGGAAACATTATCATCTTTGATTGCCTTTAAATACCATATATTCACTCATCTGCTGTATCCTGTTGTCTGCTGTAACCTGATGCACGGACTGTGGATGGAAAAGGTATTTTGGTGAGTTCAGCTCTTGTAACAAGGACACTAGACTGTAGTCCAGGAAATTTAAGTTAAACACAGTTTATTAAGGGCAAACACAAAGTCTCTGTTCATCCACAGGGTAGCCTTGCCCTGTTCACATAAAGGCCAACGTATGCATTTCTCATGATAAATAAGCCTTCTTGTAGCATATAGTGTCCTTAGTAGCTTTCATGATCTCTAAGACTCTCAGCACACCTCTATGTGATATTCACACTCTCCCAGCAGTGCGTCCAACAGGTCCCTTGGGTCACGGACCTTCCTGACCTCTCCTCTCGTGGGCACTCACACTGCTCTCCCAATAGTGCGTCCAACAGGTCCCTTGGGTCACCGACCTTCCTGACCTCTCCCAGCCCCCCACGGCTGTTCCACGTGCGTCCAGCACGCGCCTGAGTCTGCTTGTGTCCGTGTGCTTCCTGCACACACACAACCCCAAGGTTCTGAGCACTCTTTTATGACTGAACCAATGCAGATACATCATGCCTCTGAACCCGCAGATGTACAGGGAGCAGATTCTGCAGATATTGCCGAGCAGAGTGTAAGACCCAAACACACAATAAAACGGTTACAGAAACTCAGAGAAAACTATGAAAACACTAGAGATGAGTTCTCTAGCAATCTGTCAGACCTATGGGACAGAACTTCACAATGCATGTCAGTTTTGTCACACTTTAATGATCAACCAGCTGATCTAAGAGACTCAATAGATTGCCTATTTGCTGCATATGAACGCTACCAGCGGCTGTCTGCAAAATACACAGCTTTCTTGCAGGACTCTAATATAGAAGACAGAACAGCAGCAGAACTGTCCAAGATTGATGCACTAAACCAACAAAGGGATCTCTAAGGCAGAACTCCGCATTGCTCAACTGCAGGAGACCAGATCTCACAGATCCACATCAACCAAGCTCACTGCACGTTCTTCTAGATCCTCTCGCTCCAGAAGCTCAACATTAAGCGACAAGCTAATAGAGGCCCACACTAATCTGGAAACCAATAAAGTATGACATTCCTTTACTAAAAAAGAAGCTGAAATGGAAGCTCAAAGCAAAACTCATCAAGCAGAGGCAGAAGCTCAAAGCAAGACTCTCCAAACAGAGATGGCAGCTCATCAAGCAGAGATGGCAGCTCGCCAAGCAGAGATAGAAGCTCGGAGCAAAGCTTGCCAAGCAGAGACAGAATCCCAAATAAAGATTCTGCAAATGGAAATGGAAGAAGCAGCTGCCTGAGCAAGGCTGAAAATCCTTGGGACAAATCAGAACTGGAAGATCCAGTTGAATGCAACAGTGAATATGTGCTAAAGCATAATGTTTGCAACGATACAGAGTAATCTCCTGTACCTCCAACTAACAACAGCGTTCTGACTCTCAACACAGAGACCTCTCAGATCAAAATGCCTGAGCCTTGTCAAGTCCACAACACAAATGCATCTACGCAGCAAACCACATCACCTCCTGCTGACGACAAGGTGACTTCCAGTGACAAGCCACAGCCAGCAGAAGCCTTAGAGACTACACCACAACTAAATGCTCTTGCAAGGTCATGTTATCCTGGTAAATCTCACCCTACTTCACCAGAGAACTTTCACGCCCAAGGGGATCCACAAGTTACTTTGGCATCAAAGAGTGAGAGATCAGACTTAGGAAAAAAATTTTGCAAAGGTATTCTGGAGATCAAAAACCAGAAAAGTTTAACCCAAGTCAGTGATTTACAGTTAATACCGTCTGCTCAGTCTTGTAACATAATATTGACTAGCAAAAAGGGATACTCAGTGATAAAGGATCACTAAGAGAAGATTGTTACCAAAAAGACTGGGACATGTATGAAAATATAAATCTATTTATAGATTTATATCTATTCATACATGTCTCAGTCATTTTGGTAACAATCTTCTCTTAGTGATCCTTTATCACTGAGTACCCCTTTTTGAGAGATCAGACTTGTCTGACGACCAAGGAGGAACTTGATTTGCTCATAAAGTGGCTTGAGACAGAATCTGCAGATTGTGTTAAAAGACTGAGAGCAGTGCATGTTGACTACCCAGATACAGGTCTTGTTGCTGCATGGGCAAGACTTGAGCAAACCTATGGCAGCTCTGAAGCCATAGAAAATGCTCTGTTCAAGAGACTGCAAAACTTCCCAAAAATAGGTAACAAGGATCATCGCAAGTTCCAAGAACTAAGTGACCTCCTCATGGAGCTAGAGATGGCAAAGACAGACCCACGTCTACCTGGACTAAGCTTCCTGGACACTGCTCTTGGTGTCAATCCAGTGGTGTCTAAATTGCCAATGGGCGCAACAGGGCTCAAAATACAAAAAAAGACTATAATGTATCTTTTTCTCCATTCTCATATTTTTGCAGGTTCATCAGTGAACAAGCCTGGACAAGAAATTATCCCAGCTTCAGCTTCAGTGAATCCAACATGCCTGCTTCATCATCATCAAGCTATGATAACACAGCAGCTAAATGTAGAGACTTTAATAGAGCAATATCTATTAAAAGGACAGACATCTCACCACCCTTATCCTCTCCAGCACAGAAAAGTGGTTCGGGTGATAGAGATAAAGACCCTAATCGTCAGTGCCCTATTCACAAGCAGCTTCACCCTCTTAAGAAATGTTGTGAGCTTAGGGCAAAGACTTTACAAGAGCACAGGGAGATTCTCCAGAAATGTGGAGTATGCTATAGGTGCTATACTTCCTATGGTCATTTTGCTAAAGACTGTAAAGTTGTCATCAAGTGCACAGAATGCAGTAGCGACAGACATGTTACAGCTATGCATCCTGGTCCACCTCTAGACAATCCACAGCAGCCTCCTACATACAGCCCTCTCTCAAATCATGGCGGGGAGCAACAAAGTCCTGCTGCAGCCGCAACAAGTGTTTCTTCCTCATGTACTGTATGCTGCTGGGAGAGCCATGGGCAAACACCTGCAACAGTCACATCAAAATGCAGTGAACTACATCACAAAAGACCTTGGGGAAAGACTCTTGCAAAAATAGTTCTCGTCAAGGTGTTCGCCAAAGACAACCTGAAAAGGCAATCAAGATGTATGCTGTCTTAGATGACCACAGCAGTCATTTACTTGCCACTTCAGAATTATTTTACTTATTTGGCATAAAGGGTAACATGCTATCCTATACATTGCACACCTGTGCTGGTTCAGTGCAACTTACAGGAAGAACAACCTATGCTGAATTCATAATTTCTCCTATGAAAGGAACTGAGAGAATTGATCCTCCTCAGGTCATCAAGTGCATTCAGTTGCCTAACGACAGGGAGGGAATTTTTACACCAGAGGATGCACTTCGTGAACCTCACCTAAAACATTTAGCTGACTGCATCCCACCACTTGACAACGATGCCAAAATTATGCTTCTGTTAGGCAGAGACATCCTGAGAGTACACAAGGTACGTCAGCAGCACAATGGGTGGAATGATGATCCTTATGCCCAAAAGACTGATCTAGGTTGGGTACTTATTGGAATCAAATGAAAATGCAAACGTCAAGCCTCAGATGGTGTTTGCAGGCCCGGATTCCCCACAAAGCCACGGAGGCCCGGCCTCGGGGCGGCAGCGGTGTCATTGTGGGGAAGTTCCGGCCGTCGGGCGATAAGTTGCACTCTTTACATTTAGTCCTGCTTTGCACAAGCAGGACTAAATGTAGAGTGAGGCAGCCGATATGGCAGTGGCATCGCAGAACCTGGCCATGGGGTGGCAGGGAGAATAAATCCGGCCCTGGGTGTATGCTCCAAAAAGATCATTGTACAGGCAAACCAAGACAACATTAAAACACAACCCTGTAATAGGATTTAAGGACTTAAACCTGGGAATGGATATGCCACCTGTAAAGAGAAGTCTGGGCTTATGGTGGGACTTATTAAGAGACACCTTCGGCTTTCAAGTCAGCTCTGCAGACAAGCCATTTACCAAACGTGTTTTTCTGTCAGTGGTGAACAGCATATACGATCCACTGGGATTTGTGGCTCCCATCACCATACAAGGTAAATCCTTACTGAGACAGATATCAGAGACTATTAGAGATTGGGATACTCCACTACCAATAGACAAACATTCAAAACGTGAGTCCTGGAAGCAATCTCTACATGCCGTAGATGGAATTCACATACCACGCTGTTACACTTCAACTTCCTTTGCTACAAGTCAGAGAAAAGAGATTCACATCTTCTCAGATGCATCTACTGAGG
The DNA here is from genome assembly GCF_000935625.1 of Nanorana parkeri. NCBI lineage: Eukaryota > Metazoa > Chordata > Amphibia > Anura > Dicroglossidae > Nanorana > Nanorana parkeri. The sequence continues at coordinate 794,854 of NW_017306705.1, forward strand.
CCATAGCAGCGGTTGCCTACCTCAATATAAGGGACTCTTCTAATCAAACCCACATAGGGTTTCTGTTTGTGAAGGCTAAGTTAGCACCTAAGCCTGAACACACAATTCCTAGGCTTGAACTTTGTGGGACTGTGCTAGGTGTAGAAATTGCAGATTTGATATTGCGTGAGCTAGACATTCAGATAGAATACATCAAGTTCTACACAGACAGCAAAGTTGTTCTGGTCTACATATATAATCAGACAAAACTATGTCAGCAACCGTGTAGAAAGAATAAGGAAATCCTCTAAACCTGAGCAATGGCATTATGTTACACCTGAAAATAATCTTGCAGATCATGCCACCAGGCCAGTGTCTGCAAGTGTCTTTGCAAATTCTTCTTGGTTAACAGGTCTTGAATTCCAGATCATCCAGAAGAAACTACAACTGATGTCTTCAGTCTTCTAGATTCTGACAAAGATCAAGAGATTCGTCCTGAAGTCAAAACCCTTGTCACCAGATCTGAGCAAAGTTTCATCTTGAGCTGTCAATGCTTTGAACATTTCACCAAGTGGACAAGGCCTGAACGCAGTACTGCAAGGTTAGTCCATATTGCACACTCTTTTCACACTAAGCCCAAGATGTTCCCTGTCAATGCTGGCACATATGCCAAAAACCTATTTCTGCAAAAGACATTGCTGGAAGTGAGCTGATCATATTACCCAGTGCACAACAAAACATCTCTAGCACAGAGATGTGACGTATTCTTGACAAGCAGGACATTGCTAAAATCAATCCAACTGCCAAGCTGAATCCATTCATCGACAGTGATGTGTCTACAGATTCAGAGTTTACAGCCATCCTTACCCCAGCTACTCCTCTCACCCAGAAGCTTGGAATTGTTCCTGTTTCACCTGGGAACTTTATAGCTGGAATTACATGAGTGCCATGTTCTTCAGGTACTAACATGCACTATTCACACCAAGGATGGACTTACTTCAAAGTGCCTTTAATTCACCAAAGAGACAATCTTATTTCCACAACTAGGTGTCAGGATACCGTACATGGGTGTCCCCACACCACATACATGTATCTATACGGGAGGACTAAATGTGTGACCACACCAGACAATGCTTATGAGCATACAGTTTATTAGACACACTGAAATCAAGTAACCATAAGCAACCCCACAAACATCCACCAGTAACTAATAATAGCCAACTAAAAGCAAACAACAAAATAACACACAAAAGGTAACAAGGGAAGTGAACTTGGGGAGCAGGGCAACAAGAGGGGAGCCACAGATCAATGGTCAGGGTTCAAGGAGGCAACAGGATACAGGAAACAGGCCACAGGAAACAGGATACAGGTAATGGTGACAATAATGTGGCACCAGGCTCACTGCAGGGAGGGATTAAATACACTCCCAGATCTGCAGCAGGTGGTGCCTAATTGCTGACAACTGCAGGTGAGCCCTGGAAGTGCAGGACCTTGTTCCAGAGTCACAGTGCCACCTGGAGGCGCTCAGGTCACTGACAGCCACTGGCTGCCTGGAGACACCTGCAAGGGAGCACTGGAACTGCAGGATCTGCTCCAGCGCCACCTGGAGGTGGTCAGATCCCTGACATAAGGAACTTTACAAGTTTGCCACCCATTGAAGGTGACCTACTGCATTTAAAAGGACTGTCCAGCAATCAAGTCTGCTGTGCTGATAGTCATCACAGACTTTATCTGACATGTGGACTTATACATATATGTTTTCTCTCTACCTTGTTTTTCTTCAAGTCACAAGGTTACATTTGTGGACTTTAAGAGTTATTGTTGTTGCATTGTATGCATGTTCTCTTTTATGTCTTTCAGGTCTTCAAGACATCAAGGCAGATTGCACTGTTGTTTATTTGCATTTGCATAACTACTGTTATGATTTAAATAGTGGAATTTACAATGCCAGACGGGGAGTGTGCTACCACAATAGTTGTATTCATAGCCAGAGTTAATATTCACATTAATGTGAGATGAGAAATCATATACGGTAGCTTATTTTCCTAAAGCCATTTTCTCAATGATATTGTATTAACCATGCAACATCAATGAGAAAATGGCTTAAGGAAACATGCATGTGCTGCCATCTAGTGGTCATTTTAGTTATTGCACTTGGTTATTGCACATGTTTTCTGTGTTCCCTCCTATCTATGATGTATTTCCCCTTCTTGCTCAGTGTGGAATGTCATGGCTGCTTCTAACAGGACCACATGTTAATCTGCATTGCATGCTTGGAAACATTATCATGTTTGACCGCCTTTAAATACCATCTATTCACTCATCTGCTGTATCGTGTTGTATGCTGTAACCTCATGCACGGAATAAAGTACTTTGTGGATGGAAAAGGTATTTGGTGAGTTCAGCTATCTGATAAGGATTGTCCGCAGTGAATACATCTGCTTATACAGGCCAGGCATGGAGGGCTCAGCAAGGGATAAATCGCTAATACAACAATCGGTGTCAGAATATAGAGGCATAAGACTGGCAGAGCGAGGGCAGGTTGTACAGCGCGGAGTAATAACGATGGAACACTGCTGCAATACGTTCCGACGAGTGAACCCACCCCTGCAACGTACAGTGGATCTTTGGTATATATGTACGGACTTATTTACGCCTTATTAAGCGAGCAAGTAATTTTCCACTTTTATTTCTGAATTCATGGAAGGCACGTAAGGTTGAGTCCCTATAGCGGGCATAAGCCCGATCCAGAAGACGGGTTAAGTCAGACCTCTTAGATCGCAGTTGCTCAATGGCCACCGAATCCAGCCGGGATATATGAGCTTTCTCTAGGGCATATATATCAGCGAGAAGATGGGAAATCTCAGGAGACTTAGCCTTCTTGAGGCGCGTACCATGCTGGATCAAGTGACCCCGGAACACTTACTTCAATGCCTTCCATTTTATTGGCGAAGATGTGGGGTCGTGAATATGACCCCCTTAAAACATCAAGGAGGGAAATGTCTGGGAACGTCAGATAATTGAATTGAGGAAAAAAAGGGGATGATGATCTGACAAAAAAGGAGGACCAATATCTGCGAGAGGTTGGAAACTAAGATGATGGGACACAAAAAAATAGTCTATATCAAAAGTGGGTCGCAACTCACTGTTGAGGGGGTCACAGCATCCACATCTGCTGCGCTAGGTGAGAGGTTTGGTTTTGGTTTTGTGCTGCCCTAGGCAAGACTAAACCCGAGCACCCCCCCACTATTCCCTAATCTAAATTAGTCCCACCCCTTCCTGTTTAAGACATTTTGCATAACCTGTCAGTCACAGGATACAGTGTGCACGGTGTATCTAGATTCTGACAGGTTGCACTATCAACATAGCGGGATGCTCTAGTTCTACCTTTGCAATAGCCACCTTCTCCATTTCTGACTTGATGGGCTCCCTAGTTCTGCAGCTACAATAACCATTCTCTCCTGCCCTGCCATGCTGTGCTAGTCTCTAGTTCTGCAGCTGCAACACCGATCTGCCTTAATATGCTGGGCTGTCTAATTCTGCAGTTACCCATCTTCTGCCTTGGCCGCTGGGCTCTGTAGCTTGCCCCGCTCTAGAGACATCACACTGGACGTAGCTTATAGGCTTCACTTCCCCGGATTCAGCACCACAGAGATGCCGATGAGCATGATGACATCTGGATCTCAGCCCTGGGGTCCTGCGGAAGCTCCTCCGCTGCCTGAAGTCAGAGATTTGGGTGCTGGTTTCCCAGGGAGGTCCGGCGCACGAACTGCCAGTACATCCGGATGGAAGTCACACACACCAATACATTGCACAGCATGTTGACCAGGTAGAGGAAGGAGCTGCATCCGGCATAGATGTAGGAGTAGGCGGCATAGGTGGACACGTTGGTCCCCAAGTCAAAGAAGCACCAGGTCCAGGGCACTGGCAGTAATTTATGAATAATTTATAATATAATTTTTTTTTCTCTTATCTAACTAGTTTGGGGGCAGCATTTTTTGGCGCCCCCCTGGAAAGTGCCGCCCTAGGCAAATGCCTAGTTTGCCTTGCAGTAGATACGCCCATGGTCCAGCGCACCATTGGGGGTCACCACAACTTGGCAAATGTTACCAAGGGGTCCCGGCCCTAGAGAAGTTGAGAACCACTAGTCTATATGACTAGATTTGTGAGACGGAGATTAAAACGTGTAATCCCTGTCCAATGGGTGTAACACTTTCCAGATGTCAACCAACTGAGGTTTATGCAAATTAGCATAACAGAAACATGGGATTTGCCCAAGGAGGAGTCTAACTTCGGGTGAAATATTAAATTAAAGTCCCCTCCCATCACCACACAGCCCAACATTAAAGAGTCCAGGGGCCTTTTGACCCAAATTGAGTAAGTAAATGTTAGCGAGGGTAAAAGTTTTACCAAAAATCCGACAGCGTAGGTAAAGAAACCTACCCTCGTCATCTAAAAGAGAATCCGTAATCTCTATAAAGAGAGAAGAGTGAAAGCCAATTACCACTCCCATAGTTTGCTCACCGGGTTGCTGCTAGAGTACCAATTAGTGAAGTACCTAGTTGAAAGTATCGGAGTGGAGGAAGCCTTGAATCTGGTTTCCTGCAAAAACAAAAACGTGTATACAGGACCTATGTAGGTGATATAGAAGCTGTGAGTGTTTTTTTCGTGGATTGTAAAATCCCTGAACAATCAGGGTAGCAAAAGCCCCTGAACATTCAGGGACAAAAATGATGTCTCGGACGCGGTGTAATGACTCCCTCCACAGTAACTCCAGGAAAGCAGAGAAAGTAGAAAAGAAAAACACATACAGGACAGAGACAAACAAGCAAAAAATCGTAAAACATCAGCGCAAACAAGGTAACATGTAAAGCTCCAAACACTAGAAGCCAAATACTAAAACAATGGGAATCACCAATCCTTAAAAGCATTTACAACGTGTGAGACAGTGACGAGCGAAGCTCCGCCCTGGTACGTACGAAAAGCCCATTTTGTTTTGTTATGTGGGGGGGGGGGGTTAAAAAGCTTTTATTTTTTACATTT
>NW_017306705.1:800526-802142 GCF_000935625.1 Nanorana parkeri
GCTCTAGTTCTACCTTTGCAATAGCCACCTTCTCCATTTCTGACTTGATGGGCTCCCTAGTTCTGCAGCTACAATAACCATTCTCTCCTGCCCTGCCATGCTGTGCTAGTCTCTAGTTCTGCAGCTGCAACACCGATCTGCCTTAATATGCTGGGCTGTCTAATTCTGCAGTTACCCATCTTCTGCCTTGGCCGCTGGGCTCTGTAGCTTGCCCCGCTCTAGAGACATCACACTGGACGTAGCTTATAGGCTTCACTTCCCCGGATTCAGCACCACAGAGGTGCCGATGAGCATGATGACATCTGGATCTCAGCCCTGGGGTCCTGCGGAAGCTCCTCCGCTGCCTGAAGTCAGAGATTTGGGTGCTGGTTTCCCAGGGAGGTCCGGCGCACGAACTGCCAGTACATCCGGATGGAAGTCACACACACCAATACATTGCACAGCATGTTGACCAGGTAGAGGAAGGAGCTGCATCCGGCATAGATGTAGGAGTAGGCGGCATAGGTGGACACGTTGGTCCCCAAGTCAAAGAAGCACCAGGTCCAGGGCACTGGCAGTAATTTATGAATAATTTATAATATAATTTTTTTTTCTCTTATCTAACTAGTTTGGGGGCAGCATTTTTTGGCGCCCCCCTGGAAAGTGCCGCCCTAGGCAAATGCCTAGTTTGCCTTGCAGTAGATACGCCCATGGTCCAGCGCACCATTGGGGGTCACCACAACTTGGCAAATGTTACCAAGGGGTCCCGGCCCTAGAGAAGTTGAGAACCACTAGTCTATATGACTAGATTTGTGAGACGGAGATTAAAACGTGTAATCCCTGTCCAATGGGTGTAACACTTTCCAGATGTCAACCAACTGAGGTTTATGCAAATTAGCATAACAGAAACATGGGATTTGCCCAAGGAGGAGTCTAACTTCGGGTGAAATATTAAATTAAAGTCCCCTCCCATCACCACACAGCCCAACATTAAAGAGTCCAGGGGCCTTTTGACCCAAATTGAGTAAGTAAATGTTAGCGAGGGTAAAAGTTTTACCAAAAATCCGACAGCGTAGGTAAAGAAACCTACCCTCGTCATCTAAAAGAGAATCCGTAATCTCTATAAAGAGAGAAGAGTGAAAGCCAATTACCACTCCCATAGTTTGCTCACCGGGTTGCTGCTAGAGTACCAATTAGTGAAGTACCTAGTTGAAAGTATCGGAGTGGAGGAAGCCTTGAATCTGGTTTCCTGCAAAAACAAAAACGTGTATACAGGACCTATGTAGGTGATATAGAAGCTGTGAGTGTTTTTTTCGTGGATTGTAAAATCCCTGAACAATCAGGGTAGCAAAAGCCCCTGAACATTCAGGGACAAAAATGATGTCTCGGACGCGGTGTAATGACTCCCTCCACAGTAACTCCAGGAAAGCAGAGAAAGTAGAAAAGAAAAACACATACAGGACAGAGACAAACAAGCAAAAAATCGTAAAACATCAGCGCAAACAAGGTAACATGTAAAGCTCCAAACACTAGAAGCCAAATACTAAAACAATGGGAATCACCAATCCTTAAAAGCATTTACAACGTGTGAGACAGTGACGAGCGAAGCTCCGCCCTGGTACGTACGAAAAGCCCAT
>NW_017306705.1:802166-804047 GCF_000935625.1 Nanorana parkeri
TATTATTTACATTATAATGCATTGCTGGAACTTGTAGTCCTGCATAGTTGGTGGTATTCTGGATTGCTGTATAATCATTATACAGCAATCCAGAATACCACCAGCTATGCAGGGCTACAAATCCCAGCAATACATTATATTAGTAAGTTGGGATGCACCAGTGCCAATACTGTTTTTTTTCACACGTACTTGTGAAAATAGTGTAAGCCGGGGTGCTGCGCTTGGTTGTGTGTTCTCCACCTTTTAATTGGTCTTTAAGTTGTGTGAAAATGTGAAAATAACACAAACTAAATACAGTGCCAGTGATCAAATCCTAATTGCGGCTGTATAATGAAAATACAAGTCGAAAAAAGGAAGGTAAATGTGTTCGTGAATAAAAATTATTAAATATTAAGTTAACAATGTAAATATCGCAAAATATGTGTAGCATGTGTAAATAAATAAAATATAATATTGTCGTGTGAAAACAAGTTATATTGTGAAAATAAATTCTGGTTGAAAATTGTGTAAACGGGTGATTTATTCCATCTGGCAATCAAAAATTTTAAAAAAGTAAAAAATAAAAAAAATAAAAATGGAATAAAAACTAATTATATGGCCAGTCAAAGGCTAAAAGCCAAAGTGCACAAAAATCTTATAAAAACACATCTACTGATATAAAAGGTGAATAAAATATAGTGTATATAGAGGTGTATGATCGGGGATTGTAAGCAGCAAGATACTATTTTCCTCCGAGCAACATTGGAAGTCAAGTGTCTTTTACTTATAGTTCTATTGATGAGTCCGCAGAGGGAAAAATTCTTCAATAATAGTCTCTCTGCCCTCTCCTGCCGTCAGGCTCCACTTCCTCTCATCGGCGGTAGTCTCCCTGCCCTCTCCTGCCGTCAGGCTCCACTTCCTCTCATCGGCGGTGTTTGGACAGCCTCCAGTATGGATGGAGAACCCTCCGGAGAGATCAGCCAGGAAACGAGGGGGGAAAACCGACCATAGAAGAAAAAACAGGATTTAAGTGCAGATGCAAGATCCTTTATTTAAAAAGTTTAAAAATGATTGCACTTACAAACTTCCGTTGGTAAAACAGCATATGCAACCTGTGTAGAACCTCTTCCCAGGGTGTCAGCGAGGAAACGGAGCACTCCCTTTACGCGTTTCGTCCTGAAGACTTTTTCAAAAGGGTACTGTTTCCTATCTGATAAGTGTGGTATTTGGCCTGGAACAGTTCTCAATCAGTGTTCCAACATCTCCTTGGGATATATACATATAGATACATTATTAGAAAAGGTAAATACATTATTAAAAAAGTACATTATTAAAAGAGGACATTATTAGAAAAAGGTACATTAATAAGAAAGCTCATTGATATACAATGTATAGACATTAAAAGTACTATGAGAGCGTTATAAGAGAGAGAGTGTGCACATTATTACATGTGAATCCGGTGTCAAAGAGTAATAGCTCAATTTGGACACAGGGCAACGAATGGACAGTGGAGGCTAGAAGGTTGGGGTTAAATGCTTATGGGAGAGAGGTTAAATAATCCTCTGAATACTAATATATAAATATATAATATATATAAAAAATATGAAATCGGCAATTCAAATAACCTAAAGTGCTTGTGTCTGAATAGTATGGTAGTCACTATTTGGAGTATTGGTCCATTTGCAGGGGGGGATAGGACTGGGGATGTGTCACTATGGTTATAGCTCGGATAATGGACGCAAGCTGACATATAAGACTAAAAGGTCATAGCCAAATGTTGAACTTGATGGGAAAGACCAAGCATACTCATGTAGGAACATCTCAGATGGGGTAACCATTAAAAGCTATATGCATTAAAATAATAAAAATTAGGGATAGAATTATGAACCCTATTCATATATT